>NW_017135881.1:535603-616726 GCF_001652005.2 Ceratina calcarata | reverse complement strand
ATGAAGTAAAACTTTTTCACATTTATCGGATGAATGCTATTAAAGTTATTATTGATATTTATAATATCAATCGACTATTAATATAATATAATTAGATTCGAGTCGATTGGAAACATCATGTGTCATCAGTGACATGTACTTACCATTCTCGTTGGCCACGATCAGCACCACTCCAATGGAATACGTAGTTGCCATTCCAGAAACTCCGAAACTACGATGACCGCAACTTTGACGTTTCCATTTGCACAGGACGAGACACTACTGACGTAGATACTTAAGTAACGCGCACACGATTGCATATGTATTAAATACGCGACGGATTTCGGCGAAACTTGACCCGAGGGGTCCTTTTAATAAATCAAACCACGCCACGAGTATAACGCGCCGAATTTCCGTTCATGACCTTGTTTACGACGCAACGCGACCTGCGGAAATCGAGCGCGAACACGTACCGGCTTGTTAACTCGAGAAATGAACGAAAGACCTAGAACATCGTATCACGAATTTCCCGTGAATTCACCGCGTAACGAACACCGCAGACTCCCATAAAAGACTACCGAAACGAAGAAAATGTAATATGGCGCGACTTTGAGACACGACACACGGCCCAATTCATTGGCGCACTCCGAAAGTGGAAAATAACCTCGAACATGTCGCAATTTTCTTATACACGTTTCGCAAAACCAAGACTGTACTCTCGCGTAAAGTATTAACTAACTAAGTAACGGAACGACGAGGGATATTAAGAAAAACGCAAACTTCTTTCGTAGGAACGAACGCGAAAAGTTGAAAACGTACGCGCCGCGAACACTTTCAGTTACCGACTCCGGCCATGGCTCGGCAGCTAGTGAGGTGGCGACGCGCTGCGACAAGAGGGCGTACAATGGTGAACGTGACGCAACGCGCGAACCGGCTTGTTTTAAAAAAAATCGGTCACACACTTGCAATGTTCAATATTGTTTACACTTATACTTTGTTGGCGTTTTACTTTTAAGAGCAAAATAATACGCGTTGTATTTTTTCAATTTGCACAACGAGGAGAGATTACTAAAGGGTAGCAGTCATATGGGACTTTAATAATAATAAATCTAATACCACTTCGGTGCTATCAATCTTTAATAATCTCTCGTAACGTCTCCTCGGTAGTATGAATATTTTATTTAGCAGATATTTTATCTATATCGGATAGAAGACCGATCGTGAATCATCTTTTAATATAATTTATTTTTAATATTTAATTATAATTTATATGTATCATGCATAAACGAATATATTAATTGACAATGAAATAAGTAATTCCTTCTTTATTTTTCTATCAATGTAATTAATTTAATTAACAGCTGAAGAATCTCAGATTTAGTTCAAGTCTCGGATAGGAATGTTATTAAGGATAAGAATTCGTAGAAAATCTGCTATTACTGCACCTGGTAGCGTTAAACCGTTCATTGATCAGACAGGAATTTCAAGGTACCTATCTTCGTACGGTATCCTCGTTTCTCCCTTCTCGCCGAAGCAACCCCTATCATAGGGGTTGTTCTCGGTGCATGCGTACGCAGGTCCTGAACTCTGTTGAAATTTGTTTGATCGATAGTCGAAACATCAGGCGCGGGTAACGAAGCTCACAGATGTCACGATGCGGTCGTAGAAAATAAAATTGTTTACAAACATTTTATGTGGTATTAACGTGAACGCATATTTCCCTTAAATTCTTGCGACCATGAGTAGTTTATGTACATCGGTGTGCAGACCGGAGTGCAGGACAGAATGCAAGAGAATTCGTGGCAAAAAGTATGTACGTGGATCTTGAAGAAACAGATTTATGAATTTTAAGAGATTCGTTCGTCGACAGATGGGAATATCCCGTTAAAAAATCGAAGGAGTATTGGGAGAAATTCTGTGACGATGAGGAGAAGAAATTGATTGTAGTAAGAAATCCTTTCCTTCGATTACCTTACCATTCCTCTTCCAAAAATGATTCTCAATTACTTTATAACGTTAATTTAGGCATTCAGAACAATAACATAGCTGACGGAAATAGTGCTTCGCATATTCAATCGAATTACACAAATAATTGTAAAGTATCGAGTAATTCTTTGCACAAATTGCTCCCTGCAAAGTCGAAATCTAAATCGAATTATGACATCAAAAAGAAATCGGCACTGAAGGTTGCACTTTTAGATGGACCAAAAATTCTGGATACAAAGTGCAATCTTGCATCGCCTAAAGTTGTACGAATCCCAAAATTAGATACTTCCGATCCTCAACCCAGTTCCAGGGGTATACGCTATCGCAAAGTGGATGATATTCGTGCTCCTTTCAATGTTCAAAATGGAGCTGAAGTACAAGGCGAAAGTTCGCCGTCTTTGCCGTATATTGAAACGAACATTCCTAAAACGTTAGATCTTCAATTAACTCTAAAGAAATTACAGGACGAGTTGAGAGTCCTAGAGGAGAAGAATTCCAAGATCAGAGATCGACGTCAAATTTCCGAAACAAAACCTAAAGAGAGAATAGAGAATCAAATCAGGACAGAAAACCAAAAGGAAATAACAGATGATGAATTTTTGAAGTACTCCGCTCATTTTGCTCAGAAAACGTTGAAACGTTTAATAAGAAAGAGAAATCCGAATTTTAAATTTGGTACTATCGACTATTTGCAACAGAAACGGGTTTTTAAATCGAGTACTGATTCATCATCATCATGCGATGAAACAAAAGATTCTGTAAAAATTAAGATTATTGAAGAAAATATTATAGAACCTAATGAATGTTCGAGTGTGAAGTCCAATGAGACAGAATCGCGGACTATTTTCACTTCGTCGCGTTCGACTTCAGGACCCAGTCCTAAATTCATGTATCCAGATGATTGGAGGAGTTCCTCGAGTCAGATTTTATCATCGATTCCAGAATTATCCAGCTATCCGAGAAAAAACTGTGACAGATGCCTTCGTTGTATGTACAAACCGTTTGAAATTCCTTTGGAACGAAAAACATCTTTACCCAGAACCGTCTTGCGAAGAATTATAGAGGACACTGTGGATTTACGTCAAGATTATGAAGAAGATTCATCCGAGGACAGCGACTCTACTTCAGCTATCGTACCGAACTTTAAAAACGAAGTAGAGAGAATTTTATGTCGCGAAGTGAAAACGAAAAACATCACGTTTGATGAGAAATCCTGCTTTTCCGCGACTCGACTCTGTACGCAAGTTGACTGTTCGTTTCAAGAAAAACACGGACAGACAGAAATGTCAGAACAGAAGAGTATCCTGGAATCAGGGTTCGTACATGAAACGATTATGAAGAAAACTGAAAGGGATCAGCAAGCCGATGTCACAACTTCGACGATCCTTAACAATCCCACAGCAATAAGTTCTACTAAAGTTTTGCTTCTGCAACGAATGAAGCTACCATCCACGTTTCATAGCGAGAGCGTAGACGAGGACGAATCGACCGCCGTTTCGATCGGCGACGAGCAGATGAAACCCAAGTATTTGGTACCTTGCCACGCTCCCACGAATTTTAGGCCCAGTTTGGAGCACCTGAGAGCATTGAGGAACAGGAAACCAACGACGCTGCAGGATCGAATCCAGCTTCTCGAATCGGCGTCTTCGAAGAAAGGAGTATCGGTCGACGATTACGACGACGTAATGGAGAAACCGAGATCCGTGCCCGAAGGTGTTTACGAAAGAGACAAAACCGAGAACGAGGGAATGAAACGAGCCGGGCCGCAGCCTTTAACGAAAGCCAAGTCTTTCGTGGGGAAACCATCGCTCGAGGAAGCGAAAGCACGTACAGAAAAGCAGCGACACTCTCTCAAGAAGGGTGCCAGCTTCCCGAGATTTTCCGTATCAACGGACACCGTCTCTAACAAATCGGACGCGTCAAAGGATGCGTTACGTGAATTGAAGACGACTCGCGACGATGATTTTACAAAAACTTCGTACGATTTCTCGGGAATCGAGGACACGAAATTACCGCTCACGCGTATGAATGAGGTCTTGGAAATTTTATGGAGCCTCGCAGCTTCGAACGCTTCGCCGTTGGACATGCTGGAAGCATTGTGCAAAGAATTTTCGGAACGTCTTTTGAATCAAGCTAAGAGCGACGATTTAGTAAAACACGACAGGATCGTGAGATTGACTAGATTGTTAGTCGATTCTAAACGTTATTTGCATGCCGATATATTTCCCTCTAACTTGGTTTTCTCCACGAATCAGCCACCTCCCTGCAATCCCCGACTCCTGAGACGAATCTTTCCCCTGAAAACGTACAATCTCGTTGCTCCTGTGCTCGGGATGCCGGAAATCGAGGAGAAAAAGAAACGCAGAGATGAGGAAAGTCAGGTGTATCACAGAGAAAGCGTCGAAGAGGAGGCTTCATCCCCGTTTGACAGTTTAGAGGTACTCGTATTCCTTTTTCATCTCCAGATCGAGGATATCACTGTGGCTTTTACGATACCAACTTGCTATTTATACTTTAACAAGTTGCTCCACTTGAGTTCGTCTCTTTAAAGGTAGCCTCTTTTTTATAATCATCAATTAAGGTGCATCCACCGACGCTGACGGATACCGAATCGCCAAGGAAAAAGGGGAAAGTAGGTCATCGTAGATACAATCCTTACGCTCTATTTCTGGTGAAACCGAGACGCAAGGTACGATATCGGATTCATAGTGATAGAATAATAATACCCTAACGATCCTAAAGGAAGGATACATAAAGATGGAATATAAAGGTAAGCGTATTTTGCGCCGTCAGGTCGTTACTTGGCGTCAATTGACGAAACGCGATCTCGAGGGTTACGATCCGGATGCCACCCTTGAAATGAGAGCCGACAACTCGATGAAGAGGATATGCCAGGACTTTTGCCAGTGGGTCGAAACTCTAGGCGGAACGGATAACGCAATTGACGAGCAAGTTCTCCGGGACATGTTCGAAATCGATTTCAGCGCGGAAGCTTGCAGAGCGATGCAGGTTAAAGATAAATCTAAATACTAAATGTATATAATTATAATGGTCGTGTTTCGCGTGTCACTCCTTGAATCTATTTTTCAATCTATTCAACGTTTACCGATGTAAAGCGACTCGCTCGCAGCACATGCAATCGAATATTTAATTCGGATGCTTAATTGCTAAATATCGGAGACCGGACTCTAATTGCTTTGAGCAGCGCGCTTCGAGGTGCGACGGATTTTCTTTCCTTTCTCGAGGCTGGTGAAAAAGTTTGCTCAGCTGTCCTGCTTAATTGCATCTGAATACTTTATTCGTTGTTCTCACCTCCTCCTTTTGCTCCTTTTTTGTTAAATAGGTATTGATCCAGGAGATGCCAGTGGTCCCCGCCGAAGTAGCCTTAACGAGGAACTGTCCCGAAGCGGGCAAGCTTAACATGACGAAGAAACACGTGATGAAGGACGTGAAAGCGGAAAGGACGCCGGCGAAAATAAAAGCGTTCGGCACCGCGATACCCTGGAAGCTTCGATTCGTGCCACCCAATA
This sequence comes from Ceratina calcarata, assembly GCF_001652005.2. Classification (NCBI taxonomy): domain Eukaryota; kingdom Metazoa; phylum Arthropoda; class Insecta; order Hymenoptera; family Apidae; genus Ceratina; species Ceratina calcarata. The sequence goes on along the minus strand of NW_017135881.1, from coordinate 611,231 downwards.
ATCAGGTCGAGAATAGATGGTTACGATGCGAGAACGTGCCGAAGGATATTGAGACGATGGAAGTAGTTTGGAAAGATATTACGCACTTGAGGAGCGTGCTGGGCTTTGTAGAATGGCTTCAACAGCATCCGGAGGTAACTGCATTATTAACCGGCATGACGTCTCTGCGTAGATTCTGCAGAATAGCCAAAATCAGCTTTATGATTCGTTAGGGATAGCAGAAACTCGACTCTCAGTTTTTAATTGTTGTTTCCAACAATAGGTTGATCATACGAATTTTGTAGCATATTTTTGTTTTACGGTATCTTACGTATTGAAAATATTTGTTCACGCTTCGACCGTTTGATACGGCTTACGATACTTGAAAGTGAATAATTATTGTCCTGTAGCTTGTCGTGCGCCTATTAGACCATTATCTACTTACGCACCCAGAATCCTCTTATCATCCACTTACGTTACAGGTATCGCCGCCGAATGCTTTGAGGAAAATCGCGTTAATGGATATCAAGGATCTGAGACAGATCGAGGAGGACGAAACGTTCGCTCATTTAGAGCTGGACATCGCTCAAATTGAGAGTCTGAGGGTGGCGGTCAACGGAGAAGATGTCATGTAACTCTTTCGTCCTTTTAAACCGTCTGTTCTCGTGTATTCAGTGTCTCGTTATTAAGCAAATCCATCTTTGTCCAAGTATTAAAATGTTTTAACAAATTATGCTATTTGATAATGAAATACCGCAGCCAGTATAAAACATCTACGAACAATAACAGGAAAGTGAATATAGAATTCGCCAAGTTGGAATATACTTAATTTTCTTTTTCCATTGGAGAGGACGATGATTAACGACGTTCGCTCGCCTACTTTGCGAAATGAAAACGAGCGGCGGGTGCTTTCAACGCGGACGATAATAAATAGCAAATAACACGATCCGATGTCAATCCAAACCGATTCCTTTGACCGCGAACGAATCGTCCCCGTTGTCGATGTCAATAATTCCGCGAGCGACATAATGCAAACGAGACGTCAGAGAATATTGGAAATGTAGCCGTGAACGCAGTGCCGGCTGTTTTGTTGCCTTCTGGCCGCGACAGCGGGGATACGTCATAGAATCACCGTCTTAACGTCGGAGCTACTTAAAATCCGAGCGAGACAAAGAGACGTCTCATCTTTTTTCGCGCATAACTGAAAGCTATGTTCGTGCATCGAAAAACGTGACCCGTAGAGACCAAATTAGTTAATTAAATTTTAAAAAGTTTAAAAAGGTCTAGGAAGATTTTCCCTGAAAATCATCCGTATCAAGTCTCTTTTATACACGTTAGTTGCGTCGCTCTTTATGCTACCTTCTCGAGGGATTTCCCATGAGATAGTGTCCACGGGAAGAAGGACGAAGGGATAAAGGGACGAGGCGACGCGATGAGACGAGGAGACGCGAAGGAGAGGGGTTCTAAAAAGGAAGCAAAAGAGGTGCAGGCACCGAAAAAGTCGACGGAGGGAAACGAGCAAGAGGAGGAAACCGCGGAAGCGGAAGAAAGACGGATCGCGTCATCATTGGCCATTGGCCATCCGTTTCGCTCCGCTTGAAATAGAGACTTGCGCTCGACCGAGAAATTTAACAAGGCGCACGCTCACCGCTGACAATAGCCAACTTTCTGACCCCCGCCCCGTTCTTTGCACTCAGATTTTAATTACTTCAATTTAAACCTTCCGGAAAGGCTCGCCGCGCGGTGATTGAACCCTGCGGATTCCCTTGTTCTTGCCAGCGAGCTGCAAGCCGAAAGGAAATAATTGCGAGGTGGCAATAGTGAAAAAAAGAAAGATGAGAAGATGCGTGTACGCGAACGTGTGCGGTGTGATAATCCGTGTTCGCTCTGCGTCGGCAATTACGGCTGGTAACGCGGCTAGAGGCTGCAGTCAGATCGCATTCGGCATTCGTGTACTTGGAGCCCCTTTGCCAAAATCTTTTATTCATGCGATCAAGTTTGCATTTAAAAAGTCCGCGCGGCGTCACCAGTTCGAATCGCTACTTTTCAACCGGACTCTTTTTCCACTCGTCGGCTGCGTGTGCACGTGTGTGTGAATTTCCCGCGAAAAAGATCGAGATTCAGTACGCGCGCGACGTTATGCAAATCCGCGACATTTTATGCGCGCGGCGCGACTTTCAACCGCGAAAAGCGAGACTGCGAAGCGAAAATCGAACGGTTTCGCGATCGATTTGGTCTCCGTGAATGGTGAACGCTTCCGATCATGATCAAATCGGATGACCGATTTTTTTGTTACGCCGCATAGGTCCCGGAGCAAGCGTGGTTCTAGGCCGATCCGGTTCGCTACGTTCCTCCAACGTATGCAGCTGTACGTGCATACGTACGTAACACGAGGACTCGAAAAGTGTGAGCGGGTACGTGGCCTATTCACAAACGAAATGGGAAGCGCTTCCTGCCGGCCATTCGCGCGCCAGTTCGATCTATTGTCAGTCAAGTTTGTGACAGTGTGCACAACAGACAAGTCCGAGCTTCGGTATCACGGGATCTTCCTCGTCCGCTCGACCAATTTCAACATTTCTCATCGTGGCTCCGCGGTCGATGAAAATGAAAAAAAAGGGAAGAAAACAGAATAGCCGCAGTCGATGCGCTCAAATGAATTAGTCCGCTGTATATTACGTTCTCCTTTTGTTCGATAAGCTAATGGACGTCCAGGAAAATGAAGAAATAACCGTTGGGCGAAAACAAGTCCGTCCCCCCTTGTAACGAGTGCGCCCCTTCCGATGGTCTGAACGAATTTTTCTAGATAGGGAGACCCGAGACGAGGCCGGGAGAACACTTTTTTCCAACACTTGCTGATTGAATCGCCAAGAAGACGCGAGATGCCTACGGGCTTCGTATAATAAACGGGTTGTACGGTTTCAAGAGTCTATAACGTCTAGAAAGCGAACGAAAAATACGCCATGTTAAAGAGAAAATGAGGGACGGGGCGAAGGAGTACGTCGGGTTAAATGAAAACGAGGAAAGAAGAGAAGACGCCTTTGACCGACGCGAAATGAGGAATCCAGCGCTAAATTCGTATTTAAAAAGACGTGGGAACGACATTTTTGCGCAAAGTTAAACGAACGTCCACGATTCTTCGGGTTCCAAATAAATTTCAACGAATCTCAGCGACATTGCACAATGTTGTATAGCGAGGCGTAATAGACATCGAACGAGCATCCGGTTTCACCCGGAAGGCCGCTCCCGTCACGGGTTGCTCTCGTGTCATAGTTACAACAGCCGTGGCACGCTGGACATAACTGCGGGTTTTCTCTGTTTCGAACGTGCGTCACGTTTTATTGTCAAAGAACGATGTCCGTAGTGCCGTCGTCGACGACATACCGCCGGATCGGTCAGTCTCTCGTTGTCCTTTGACCCGATGATACGTCGATCGTCGTCGCGTGCTGTCGAGACTCTGGCCCGTACGCGATCAATCGTACGATTAATCGCCGTGTGAACCTCGCAACGCGCATCCGCTATCGGTCTCGCGTGAAATTTCCACATTGTAATTAAATAACTTTGCGTTCAACCTTTGCTCTTCAAAGCTCCTCTGACACGTTTTCACGATGCAGTCTTATCGAGAGATAACGCGATTGCCCTCGAGTCGCGTGTTATACCTTTTTATCTCGCGATGAACGCAACGGACCGTAAAAAGTTAAAAGACAATGAAATCTCGCCGCGTTACTGTTATTGTAAACTGTGGATTCGCGGAAGAAGACGCGGAGGAACGAAATGAAAAGGTACGTTCTATACGATTCCGTGTTCGACAAAGGGGGAAAGAAGGGAAATTTTCCAGAGGCTTGGTTTTGAGTAATTGAAAACTGTTTGTCGTGCACGTGACGCGCCGGCGACTCCCTGCCCTCACTCGGCGTGTAAGCGAAAGCAATTAGACGGGCAAGTGCGAAAGAAAAGGTGCGCGAGCGTAATGACGCAAGCACAGGGTAAAGTGTTGTGGCCGTTTCAGCCGTTTTTCCAGATGGATACACCAAACCCCTGCGCGCACGGACGAATGTACGTATCTACTTGCAACGTCGTTGTCGTCATCGTCGTCTCCTATTTTTTAGCCCTTTACACCGGACCCTCGGTCTTGCCGACCGCCCGTTCGCGTTGCCTACGAGTCGACCGTAAATAGGACGCGATTCGTCGGCACACAGTGCTATGTGCCACAAAAAACCGTGCGTCGATCGATCACCCGGCCTCGTTTAATTTTAATCGAGCGCCCGTTCGAATCACCGAGCCAGAAGCTTGTATCGCTTTACCCGAAAAAATTGGAAATTCATAATTAGAGTGTTATCCGAACATCCCTAAGCTTCTACCTTCGACGAATCAGGTTAAAAAATGCAAATATTCGTCATCTGTAGTGTGAATAAGAAATAACATGTAAAGGAACGCGAAAGTTGGTCCGATTGCGGTCCGATCCGTTCATAGGGTATCCGAATAGACGCGTCGTCATCTTTTTCCGAATCCTCGACGGACCCGACTTGTTTCTTCTTCTTCGAGGAGTAAAGAGACTCGGAGGCGGTGCGCTACTAGATCGATATAGGCAGCCCTTGTCCAGGGACGACGTCGCGTTGGCATCGCCGCAAAGTATATTTACATACGTAGCCACGGTCAAAGCCTTTACTTTGCACGCCGATATCAGTCGCACGAGTCACGCTACGGCGTGTTCAAGGATACTGCCGTTTCAGTTCAGTTGGATCGTGGATGACCAAAATGTGCTGCCTCGCGTAGGCTAATTTTAACAATGATGTAACCAAACACCATTTAAATTGGAATCGAGCAATGCAAAAAAAAATGCATATTCAAGAATTTTTCGACGAAGTAATTGGGCGGAATGATACCTACAAAGATCGCCTGCTCCTATAATTCATTAGAGAGGGGCTGCACAAATTGTTTGCGTCAAACTTGCAGGCGCTTGGAGGTAGAACCGTTTGATAATTTTCTGACGTTTTATTTTAACCACTTTGAGAAGAGAGGAAAGTTTCTTTAGAAAATTCCTCGGCTAAAGTAATGCCTCATGAGCATGAAATCTTCCTCTCTTTCTCCCTTTATAAACTCTGTCGACGAAATAGAGAACTGGATATACCTGTTGAATAGAGAAACCAAGCACATACCGCGCGTAGTGAAAATTTAACAATTTTCGCAGTTCTTTTAAAGTCAACGCGCGCGGATCTCTCGCTCGGTCGCGAGCGAAAATAGGGAATATCGAGGTACTTGTACAATTTCGAAATAATGGTCTTTTTGAAAAGGGCGAAGCCCGTGAACGGCAGGTCCCGGAAAGCCCTGCTCGCTCCGCGGTTCTCCTCTTCTTTTTTGTCATTTTCAGAAGATATAACCCTGCAGGATCGAATCACGGTAGGAATCCCGTGGCGAACGATGATAGAGAGGGTCGCTGACGGCTAAAGGGGGGATAATTGCGCGTCGGAGTTAACTTATAGCTTCTAAAATCGGTAGCTACTCCATTCGGAATCCTTGTTTCGTCGACGTCGCGTCTTCCTGCTCGTCGTCCACCCTCGCTTCTGCGCGTCCGGTGGCAGTCTCATTAAAATGCTGTCGTTTAAATCTCGTCTCATGCGCTGTAACTCAAAATTCGACGAAAGTGAATGGAGTCGAAGAAGGAACGGAAGGGTTGGCGAAGTACACGTAGCAGTTAAAAACCTTGCCGGGAACGATCTCGGAACGAGAGACCGAGAATAGATTATCTGTTTGCAAGTTGAAACGACACACATTTACGCATTACTGCGCGCGAGCGTGGATCTAGATTGAAATCCAAGTAAGAGAAACTTCTGTGATTCGTGTAATTACAAGTGTTTCTCCATGCCGTGGAAGGTAACCGGGCTCGACTAATCTGAGCCGTTGGCAGGCACTTGGCCAAGTTTCGATTGTGCTCAGCATGCATGTTTTCAGCGTAAACCGTGCCATCGCTGGAGCCGGCTGTAGCGAAATAGCAGAGGCGGCCTTAAGGTGGCTGCAGAAAGCATCAGGTGCAAAGGAGGCGCACCGGCTACCTTTGCCCGACCCTTCGCAAACCCTCCGACGGAACGGTTCGGGAACGGCCGTGAACATCGGGCGAATTTTATTGAGCGATATTTCTCTAATTATCTCGGTCGCGAGCCCGAGCGGAGCGAGCGAAATTCTTTGCTCGGCTCGTACATAGCCATATTCATTGGGAGGCGGACGGCGCGGCGTTAAGCGCCTCGAAAGCATAAACATTAAAAAGAGCTGGGGCGTCCAAGTTAGCGGCTGCCTCGGCCGGGTTTTACTTCCTCCCAGGCAAACTGGAAAACTTGCGCCGTCGAGCATTTCAAGGAAAAACTTAAAAGATTAAACGCCACGCGAGATGCTATCGTCCGGACGGGCAATAACGAAGGACCGTGAACAACCCCCGCATTCTCTTTACGCGTGATCCCGAACTTGCCCCGAAATGAGGTTTCACCGCGTTCATTTTAGTTTTAATTCGAACGACACGAGCGATTGTTTATTTATTAGATTCCCTTCCTCTCGTAATTTATGGCCTCGGAGAATGATTTTATTTAAACAATTAAAGTTTCCAATTGTGATTTGCAAGAGATGAAAGGAGTTGCTTAGCTGAAAAAAAGCACGTCGCGGGGCTTTACGTTGTTGTTTAGAAATAATGGCGTGTCACCGGTTTTATAGAATGGACGATGCAACAAACACAAGTAGAGCTCGTTCTAGTTAGGTTACTGGAAGGAATCGCTCGACCACCGTAGCTTCTTGGCGTCTGGAATGGGCTTCGTTATCGCGCTTGATGTTTATTATTAGAGTTGGGAAACGCGGATAATAATTGGATGGTTTAACTGGTTAAAAAACTTTCTTGTAACTCGGGAACGTGGTCGCCGCCCACCGCGAATTGTGATTGTAAATTGACGCGTCAAATAAAAAAACCGAGGCCACTCTTTTCGCCAACAATTGTCCACCGAGGAATCAATTTCGATCATAAATGTAAAAATTCTGCAATATCTGCGATATTCATAAAAATTTGCAAGACGTATGCAATTCCGAAAATGTGCTCCTGCCAATGATCAGCTTGCCGGGCAGAATCGAAGACGATCTCATCGCGTAGCGGCGGTTCGTTCGAAATATGGAGAGAACGGAATAAAATTCAGGACTCTCTTGAACGGCCGGGTAATTACGTGTAATTTATATTACTTGCCATTGAGATGCAAATCTGTGATCCATGCATGTCTGTCCTGAGCTCGCCTGGCCGACGGTGCCGCCTATCGAATCTCGTCGTTCGTACCACCGTTTTCACTCCTCGATTTACCTACCTCTCCTCCCTTTCTTCGCCTTTCCTTTCCTTGACATTATGTTCAGGACTGCAACGTCACCCGATTTTTGTATAAATTAAACTCGACGATAATTCACTAGTCGCTTGATGAAAGAAGAATCTCGTATTCAGTTCCGCAGCTGTCCTCGCCCGCGTCATCTCGCTTAAACACAAATCGACTGAACGACGCGGATACTAGCTAAATGCATTAACCAGAAGGTCAGGCTATTAATCAAGCGGTGAAGAAAATTATATTAACGTTTCGGTGTGACGACACCTGGCCGCCAAATAATTTTGCTCAATTTCAATGTGTCCCTTTCGCGGCTGCATCAGCGGATTCAGGAATTATGCGCGGTCTCAAAGGACGAGTAACTAGGGTCACGCCGGTAGTGCATATTCCTCCATATATGCAAGAGAATTCGAGTGGTCCGACTCGAACGGCGAGTGGATCGGCCCGAGATCCGTGGAAACGTAGTTAGAGATAAATAGACAGCGGCAGGACGACACGATGGCGCGGACCATGGACACCGACGATGACGAGAGAGCGAGAGAGACAGGTGCCGAGAGTCGACAGCTTAGATACGGCTGAATTGGCCAATAGCGTCAGTCTTTTGATCTAAACTAAAATACCAGGGCCGAAACAACGGCCAAAGCAAATCTGTTCAAAGTGCTTGTCCTCTTCAAAGTACTTGGTTTCGTCTATCTCGCTCCGACCCCCGCGCCACTGGCATACCCCAATGACCAATTATCTTTGTATCTTTGCCGATGACAAGTGAACCGCGAGTAAACTGTCAACCGGTGGGGAAAGGGTTTGGCGTATAGTGTCGGTTTATCGGCAAGGGTTGCCCGCCGACACTCTTTTCGTCTCGCTTTCTCCAGGCCCCGTTCGACCGCCGCGGTACCTCTTTATTCTCGTTTTTCTATTCCTAATTTCTTGCTCGTCGCTCTGTCCGTACACTACCGTCGCCGACCGTGCTCACCGCTTAGAGCTCTTTTAGTCACGATTCGCGTACGAGAACAAAATGTGTTACAGTATCCACCTAATTGTCTCTTTGTCCTGAACGCTCCAACAAACACATATTGTAGGTAAAACACGTGCCGCGGCACCACTTTAATTCTTTCGTCTTGCTACGAAGCAACACAAGTACAAGGAAGCTATCCAAATGGTCGAGGAACGAAACGAGAACTAAATTAATTTTACTCTCAGCGTAACGCGATCTGAAAGACAAGACGAACTTTAATTGAAATTCGCCTATCGAATTAATTGTATACCGCCTGCTCCGGTTCATACGGCATTAGATGCAGTTATTTATGTTTCGATCGGAGCCTGATATAATAATCGGACAGTTCGCGTCTTTCGAACGCGTCGAGCATCGCGAGCCGATCGATACCCAGCCAATTCCAATCCCACGAACGGAACCAAGAACAACGGATGCGACACGCGGACTACATCAGTGAATATTTAAAACGTGTCTCCTTCATCCTACATACGTATGAATGTCGACTCCACCGGCGGGAGACAATCGTCCTCGCGAAACAATAGTTATCTAATGCGAAATAGGATGCCAGTCTCTTGCGTTTCCGCGAACTGGCTTCATTTCTGTCCGCGTCGTCGCGTCGCTCGCCTCGGAATCTGGCACGATTTAACGTTTAGCCGGCCTCCCTAATGCTTCTCGTTAGGCGATTTTCTGGCTCAGTCGCGACTCATCTGGAAAATTTCAAAGATTTTCCATCATAATTACGCCCTTCTAATAACCTACTCCTTCTCAGATGACAAGTAACTTGTTACATACATGCATATTCATCACTTTTAGAGCGTTAAATAAGTACAACGCTCGTTTCATCTTCGCTTTAGACTTCTTACACCTCTACGACGGAAACCGAGCGACCGCGTGATACAGAATGGTCAAAGGCTTGCGTCTGTTCGAAGCCGCGCCGTCTTCGCCATTTCCAAGTAGCGCGTCATCAACGGAGCACGGTCGTGTATGAATCTTCCTACGGATTATTAATTCGGAGGATACGCGTATCCTCGCGCATGACTCGTGAAACACGTCGCAAGCCGGGGCTAATGAGAAGAGATGGAACCGAACAGAGACGGGGGTGTTTAAGCGTTCAGCACACGTACGCGAAATATCACCGAGTACTTATTGTTCTGATGTCGCCTTTCATTTAACGAACCGCGATCTGGTATCTCATCTCGCGTGGGTAATCTCTCTGTCCGTGGACCCGTCGGCTTGACTTTATCTCTACCGATGCGATGCTGGATTCGAGCTGTTCTCGTGATTCGCATTCGTTAGCGGCTCCGCGAAGGAGTACCATTTTAGTCGTATTAATGTTACAATCGGTTTTTTACATCTTCCACGCGTTCACGATTCGGTATGTAATAATTATTGTACTTCGTATTTTCCCAGGGGGTGTAAAAAATTTCTTTCGTTTACTTTCTACATCATATAAATGGTGTGAACAGTACTTCGGTACTTTGGTACGTGACGAAATTTTTTCGAATTCCGTGAGATATCGAGAGTTGTGCTGCGCGGCGGACGTCAGGTTAATTTCGCAGGACGTTACATTAATTCCAAATTGGTTTCGTCCGAGCGTAGATGCTGCGGTAGCCGCGCCCAGGACCAAGGATCACCGATCCGCAGAATACCCAGCTTAGTTCCGTCGTAATTACAGAGCAGGACGAGGCTTAGCCAATCTTTATTTATACACGCGTCACACACTGTGACGCACGTTAGACAACCTCTGCCTCCGCTAACGTTCGAGTTTAACGGTTGTCCATTGGTTCCGTCCTCGCGCACGCCGGGGACCTTACTTTTGATCACGGACAGACTGCGACGTCGACGGAATTAGAGATCAGATTTCGATTTCATTAAAATGTCTTCCTCATTTCCAATATAGATGCGTTCGAAAAGTTTGATCAGTTCTTGAGAAATATCGTTTCCACGACCAAGTTATATCAGCGGATTCAAGTTCGTATTAAAGCCAGTCTAGGGCCCGGGGTTACGGAAAGCGATGTCTATTTGCTATTACGGCTCGTGTTTTACCTCGAATAAACATCTCGGATCTCATTCCTCGGAACCGATTCTGGGAGGCAGGTCGCAGAGCTGAGGAACTGTTCCGGTTTGATCGGCGAGCTTCTTCCTCGAACGGCGAGACCATTAGCAGTCGATCGAAAAATTAACGACACACGCGGTAGGAAGCATTCTGCATGCATCGCGTATGACGCATGTCGAACGGGTTATCGGCCATTCGAGCGGGAAAGTGCGAAGAGGATTCGCAGCGGCGGAGGTGGGAGAAGGAGGCGCACGTAAGGCGAGAAAAGCTGAGCCATGGGGGATGAGGATCTTTTAAGCAGCATGTCGCTATATTTAGGGCTCATCCTTATCTTCGACGACCCCTTCTAACCGCAGTTTTGAATTGCGGCGCGCGCACCGTCGCGTCACCAGCTAACCGGCGCGGCGGTCCACATCGTTGGTGATTTCACGATGGGGTCAAAGGAAGGGGTTGCTCGCATGATAGGGACAGGGGTGCTCGCGGGGCGAACAAGGACGAGAGACCATGGTCGGGGTGATGGTGAAGCGGGCGAGGACGGCGGAGGCATCGAAATGGGGAAAAACGGGATAAAAGGACAAAAGAAAGGATCGAGGGACCGATGGAGAAGAGGCGAACGGTGAAACGGGACGCGTCTGTGGAACAGAGTCGAGAGATGGCAAGATAAATAAAGACGTAACGAGTGCGTGAAAAAGAGTGAGAAATGAGAATGAGAGAGATGGGCAAGGGTGGGAAGGTAGGGGTAGGTAACCCGGCAAGTGGCCAGAGGTGAGAGAGTAGGATAGTCGGCGGTATAGAGACAAGGGGGATGAAGCTGCTCACGGAGGAAAGGGTGTTGTAATGAAGCTGCGCGGGAGAGGTGGACGCTGGAGAGAGGTCGATGAAGAAGGGGTGGAACGGTGAACAAGTTGGGAAAGAGGAACGGAGAAAGAACGGCTACAGGGGTAACCAACAGCCCGAGGGAGGAAGAGGGTAGATCGGAAGGGGCCAGAGAGGGAAACAGAGGAGTATGTCACGCTCAGAATTCTGGTGGGAGCGCGATCCAGAGTGGGAGAGATGAGTACCAGTGAGAAGAGGGTGGGGGTGTAAAGAGGGGTTTGAACGAAGGGACAGAGCCATAAGAGGGTTGATGGTGGCCCGGGTTGGCCCCAGTAGCACAGTCGCGCGCCAAACTCTCGGAGGAAAGCACGTACTCGGTTCACCGCGCTTCCGCAGCTACCTTCCAGCCAGATTTCTCGTCAACCCCTTTTTTTAAACCACTCTCTCTACCCACGCTCCGTACACTCGACCCTTTGCTGAACCTTCGCAACGGCACACTCAACGATTTTTTGCTCGATTCCACGCCGAAATCGCCTGTGACGCTGATAGAACGATGAAACCGATCCAACATCGTCTGAATAACCGACGAAATCGTTGCCGATTGAACCGAGCAGCTTCAAGAGGAACCAGTGCGGACACTTGACAGGTAAATGAGATTCTTCTTGTACGATTAATACAATTAAATTACACTGGCGCCAGCAAAGTGCTTCAGTTGTTTACTTAATCAATGGCAGTAGCATTGTAACAAGTTGTTTGATTTCACCAATTAATATTCATAATGTGGACGCAATATCAATTACAATTTAAATTATTAACGCCACTTTTCTGAATGCGCGAGAGGGAAAACATTTTTGCCATGAATAAATCCAGTTTGAATAACAACTTGTGAACGTTACAACACTACATTGAAATGAATGAAGAAAACGTCTCTTTATTGATCGATAAACCGTACTTGTTCCGCGTGAACGTTTATCGATATCGTCAACAGAGACTCGACAAAGATTCATTCGAGCATTGAGCTTTTTATAACAATCAACAATCGGACCCGACATTCGATACGAGATTCGAGAATTTATTTCCGAATTGTCACCGACGTCGTTAAGATGAAATTTTAATTTCCAATTTTATTACCCACAGTCGCGGAAACTCTCTTTATTTCTATTTCTCTCCACATACAAACGAAAGAACGGAAACTTGACATTGTCCTTCTGATCATTCCAATCGGACGTTCAATGTTTTCCATTCAGCCGCCTCCGTCGCGTTTAATCGCCCATCGTCGGATTCCATATTTCCGAGCTTCGAATAAAACGTGAAAGAAAATAAAAAAGAAAAGAGAGGAAGCTAGAGGGAAGCAGCTACCGATACCATAATATTATCCGCAGCGGTCCTCTATTCGACGATGCACAACGGTTAAACGGCGAATAATTATTCCGTTGCAGCGGGAGCGGCGCGTAACAAACGTTATCAAGTTCACCGCGCCGCGAGCCGAGCTTCATCGCTTCGCTGTAAACGCGCCATACGTTTCCATTCCGTTGCACTCCAGGCATGGTCGCGTCGCGTCACATCGGTGCCAGAGGATCCCGTTGATGAAACGATGCTTGTCGTTAGCCATAACCGCGATAGGTACCCCGCGACGCGATTCCCTGTCGGACGCGCGTTAAATATCGGCCTCCGTTGTCCAACGAATTACAAACGCGCGCGCGATCACGCATTTCGCATACGTTCGCCTCGCAAATCGTGAGACACGATGCCGTCCAAGTTGACCAAACGTAATTACGTCGCTGTGTATTGGTCCAAAGCGATGGATAACAGCGTGCAACACTGTCCAGGTATCGTTAAACAATTTCATCAGCGAGCGGCTTACGGCTGTGTACTCGAACTCGCGGCCGGGATTTAATTACTTCGCGAAATACTCTGCAACGTAATTTGACAGTATAAAGTCCTTTTGGGCGGATCAGCGCTCCTCGGACGGACCGGCCAGATCATCCGCAGGGGTGTTGCCGTCCTCCATTAACGGGATTAAGTGCCAATTTGGTTCTTAGCACCGCGAGATTACGCGGCGCGCCCAACTTTTAATTCAATAAGTATCCACTAACGACCGGACTAGACAGAGCGGCTCAGAAGGAGAAAGTGATCGAACGCTTGTAACGTATATAATGTACCGTGGAATCGTCGTGCCTGGGATCGCGGACGCGTTCAGAACGGTACCGATGATCGATCACTGGTCGGAATTTCCAGCGTATCGCGCGGAAAACACTGGCGTCTTCTATCCCTTCGAGGGAAACGGGTGATAGGATGATAGGGTAGTCTAGAACGAAATCCGTTTCGTGCCGCGCCGTATCGTGGAGAACGGTGGATCGCCGAGTGTGTCAATTCTCAAAAGACGTTCCGGACATATGTTGCGCGTACGTCGAATCCGGTAAATCGAAATCAAATTTATCTGAATGTTACGCTTATCGTATCATGGGATAAAAGATTTTGTCGTCGAACGAACCGTGACGGATACAATCATGCCAGCAATTGTACGTCGATACGGTGGAAATAAATTCTTCACGCGTTATTTGTTTAAACAGAAATGTACATTGAAAACAGTGGTAAAATGTTTCCCATCGTGGTACGTAATACGAGACTAACAACGGTATTGGAGAAACAGTGAAGCGATTAAAACCATCGAACTATTTCATGTATATCCAACAGCATTTTGCACCTCAAACAGTTTAGAGAGCGAACTGATTCGGTTTCGTATCAGGTGTTATTCTATTCGGCGAAAAACTGTTTGCCAGATCCCAAAGTCTTTCCCGCAACGCATCGATTTCCGCACTCATCAGGATTAAACGACGTTTCATTTGTTCCGTTAGCTCGTACTCTCGTAGGTATTTCCTCCGACACAGCCGGTTTCAAACTTTCCGGTGTAAAACCCGGCTCCATCGTCGCCATAAAAGTACGCTTAAACTCGGTGTAATTTATTTTACGTCATTCCGTTGGCGTTCGCCCGCCCCTATCCCCGCGCGCGTTCTTGTCCGCGCGCGCAAAGACGAAGCCATACAACGATTTCTCGCGGCAACGAGGCACATCAACTAAAGTTGACCATCCTCGCGATTTACACTTTAACTTTTCGCCGCGAAACGACCCGCCCCGAGCTCTCGTTACACGTTTTTACACTTTTCACTTTGCCCGAGACCGATTTCGCTCCCCCGAGAAAACTGGCTTTCTCGAGGGTCGCTCGAAGACGGATATTCCGGTCACAGTTCCGATTATCCAACGGTCCGCGAAGCGCTTAATAATACTCGAATGGTTAGTGGGTGGAATAGGAGATCGTGGAATGTCGAATAGATTAAGGGTGAAATCGGTGCCGGGCTTAATGCGACCCTGAAGCGGGCCACGACCAGAGAAGAAATACAAGACGTCGCCCGGCTTAATCTCCATCCCTTAACGAGGCGGTCCGACCGAGGATCCACCCCGAGAACCTGAAACATCGTTTAAGGAAATCTTGCCTTAAGTCGAGCACCGTACCGTTTAACGCAATTGTGGCTCATTTAAAAATCCCATCAAAAATGTACTTGGAAATTTCTCCGCATGCTCCCGAGCTCTTTCGATCTCCCCTATCTTTCTCTACCCTTTGCGCCTCGCCGTTTCAATTTTACAGGCCTATTCCCCCGCAGCCTCTTTCTCACTCGCGTCCACCGCTCTGACCATTCCGCACCCCTCTTGCGTTTCGTCGCGACTTTCTTCCTTCCTTTTCTCTTTCCAGTTTTTCTCTCCCATTTTACTTCCGCCTCTCGAGCCTGACAAACCTCGAGACACCGAGGGGAAGAGGGACGCGGCGGCGGAGTAGGGGCGACTGATTGGATTGTAAGCTCAATTTACACTACCTTCGGTTTTCAGCTTTCCTTCTTTTTTTGCGAAAACGATAACGAAAGCCCGTTCAGAGAGCTGTTTCAGAAAGTTAGAGCCTCCGAGCGTGTGCTGGAATAAGCGGGTGAACGCGACAAGGCGATGGATAACAAAGCGTCGTTATAATGACCGGGATTCTGCGAGGAAACTTTCAACAAAGTGGAATTGAGTGTGCATGATATTTCACGAAATTACCTTTCCTCTCTCGCGAAACGTTTCGTAACAGCCGGGCACCGAAGCTCGTCTCTCTTTTGCCCGTCTCTGTCGCCTTATTCGTTGGAGCGTACCTGCGAGTCAGGGTGCGTATTCTTCTGGAGTGCCGTTTTTCGGACAAATTTTCGTAGCCCGTTTCGCGCGCGGCTTGTTCAACTGGCAAATATGCTCCAGCCGATAAGCCGGCTAACGAATCTATTGTTCGCGTGGAACGCGTTTTCACGACCCGTGTCTCTTCGATAGGGTTTCCGATCGCTGTTAGACAGCCGGGGTTGTCTTTGCCGCGGGAGACGTGCGAGCGAAACAAAACGCGAAACAAACGTGAAACGAGGAGGCGGTTAAAACTAGGAGCCCCGCTGTACATAGAAAAATTGGAAACCGATGAAAGGGCCTGGCTAGAACGAATCGCGTCGATGATTTCGAACGCGGGGGGCCTCGTTCGATAGAAACACGAGCTGCGAACCAGAGATAGCGGCAAGAACGAAATGAAAAGGAAGGGATACATACAACCTATTCCGGCAGGACAGACCCTCTCTCATTGTCCACGGTCAACAGTTTTTTCTCGTTTACGTTCGACCGATATTGGCCCGCGAATCGGCCGATGCACCCGCCCCTGATCACCGACGCGAATTAATTTGCAAGGATTCCCAACGTTCCCGCGGTTTTTCTTTTTATTATCCTCTACCTTCTCCTCTCGCTGTTTAACAAAACGTTTCTGACCGCACGCAAAGTGTAATCCCGCGTTGCATTCGCGTAGCTGCATGCGCGGATACGTACTTACATGCGCGCGCCAACCCAAGTAATTAAAAACGTGTTATGGAAAGAATGTTTTAATCGCGGGGAGAACATGGATCACCGGCAAATTTCAATCGTTATCCCGCGATTCCAGGAATGATCTAGTTATTTCGGGATCGCCACACGTTAAACCGTGCACATTCGGTCGATTTCCAACCGAGCGATTGTTAGAGTGCAATGAGAAGGGAGGGCAAACACGCCACGCCTGCTCCTCACGACGATTCCGCCTCAATATATCTTTCCTACAACCGGGTAGCCACAAGATATTTTAGATTATCCGGAAACCAATTCGAGGTTCCAATTACAATCAAATGACGTGATAATCCGAAATTAAATCTAAACTGAATTCAAATACCAGTCGCGATTCGTCGTTTGAAATTTCACCTTGAATCTTGTATGGCACAATCACGGAGCTATCAAAAAGTTCGTCCTGGAATCCCCGTGACGGTAATTCAATCGACTCCGTTCCTCGGCGATACGCCTTGAGGAATGAGCCCTCTATCAGATTTAGACACGGTCGTGTCGCGACGAAACACGCGTTAGAGAGAGTCAGAGAGTTGGAGCGAGAAAGTAGAGAAGAAGGGCTCGAGAATCGATAAAATTCTCCAGGCAGGCAGGCAGCCAGGATCTCGGGGAACACGTATCTCTCGAGCGATCATCGCGGGTGCGACTCGCGCCCAGCTATATTTTCTGGTAAAGACAGGCAACGATTACCCCTGGTGCGAACGTAATTACGGTACCAGAGCCGAGGCAACAGGCGGAAGCTTACATGTAAATTGCTGCTTAAAGCTCGATCCTAGCCCCGTCAATCCCGGCGAGCTAGATTAGAAGAAGCAAGCAGCAGCCTCTTACACGCTTCACTAGTCACGGAGCTGAGACGCAAAGAAGCTTGCGGGGCAAAGAGAAGAGAGGAAGGAGAAGGACTCGGATAGGGGAGAATGGAAAGTCGAAGGAAAATAGCGACCATGAAAGAGCGAGGCTTTGCCCGAGCAAAGATGCATGGACCGTCTTCGATACAGACTCCGATTCGATGGCTGGATCGATCAGACGACAGGGGTCAACGACGTTCCTAATTTCACGCGAATAGACTCAACAACGTGATTAAACGCCGAGATCGACGTAAAAAGATGCAAAGATCGTCGGTTGTGGATGAACTGATTTTTTATTTGGAACGAAATTAATGACAAAGGGAAATAAAAATATTTCCATGAGTTTTCATTTTCAACAATTCGTTTTCCAATAAGATTGATTTAAAAATTAATCGAGTATACATGCATGCTCTTCGTTAACGTCCGGTTTATTGAATTGCATTTAGAGAATCACCGTCGCGTGCGCTTCCACATAATCCCTGTACATTTTAATTTGGAGAATACAGCTTTACGACAATATTGATGGCATTTAAAGCTCTCTTGCAAATTCAAATATTAAAATTCGAGTTCAGATTTAAAATTTAATAACGTATTCGTTAACAGAAATTCATTAAACTACAGAAGAGATTAACCCGAATCACGATATTTATTCGGAAACATTGAACCACCTGACTTTTTAACTAGATATGAATTCAGAGGATATATTTCAAAATCCATGAAAAATAGAATGCCTATGGCTCGTTAAAAGATCACCAAGCCATTTTTCGATCGAGATCGAGCACGCTTGATATTCTCGGCGCCCAAGTCACTGTGAAAATATTCCGACCAAGGGGCGACGCAGCATTCGTGCGTTCCTTCACGCGGTGTCAGCTTCCCTCCCGACGCACCACCTGTTACAGTACACCCGTTATATTTGTAAACGTACGCCGTGTTCCATTTACCGGACGTCCTCTCTCCGAGGCTCAAAATATAAGAGGATATTTTTACCGCGCGACCTCGGTACCCACCGGCGACCGCTTACGCGCCACTTACACGGTCGAGAGCCTTCGAGATTTCTCGATTCTCGCCGAAGGGAGAATTTTCGTAAATTCCCTGCCCCCCCGCGCGTTCCACTGCAAGGCATCATCGGCGGTATATTTTCCGGCGGATCGCTCAAAGAAACGACCCCCTAATAACGTTCGGCCGGAATACCGAGCGATAAAATATCGCACGACGTCGTACGTCGCCCCATATAACGTCGGCAAACTCTCTCGGCCGATTTCGGTGCCTTTCGAGAGGATGTATGCACATACATGCCTCCCGCCTATTCCTCGATCCCATCTACGTACCTACGTCTATCTTCGTTTATACGTATTTTCCCGCCAGGGATGGAAAAGGGGATTCAGGAGTAGCGTGAAAGGAATCGTGAAGAGAACCCGTTCCAACCTATTCTGATCTCGGGATCCCTCTTCAATACGCAGGAGCAACGTCGAATCCGGAGAATGATTGATTCCGGCTTGGAATTCCGCGCTCGATGCAACAGCCTCTCGGTATAGGGTGGGCAGTAATATTTCCAAAAATCGATCATCTACTGCTAATTCCCAATCAATAAAGCGTCACATCGTTGTTTAGCGAGACATTTGTGCAAGCAAGCGAAACATACTGCGCGATATGCAAATATCACGGTACTATATCACAAGAAGCTGTGAGAGCACATTCGCAATTAAGATGTGTATAAAATAAACGATGCTATCGAAAGGCGAAATCAGTTTCGAACGCGACGCGAATTTCCGTTCGAGAATAACGTTGTCCAACAACGCGACGTTCCTGCTGCTGCTGCTGCTGCTGCTGCTGCTGCATCGAAGCAGGACGAAATCGGATTTGCCGGATTTGTTATGCTTATGAAACGCGAAAATCGAGACGCGCGATGCAACGCGGCGCCAGCCAGTTCCCCCCGCGTGCGCGTTTATTAAATCAATTTTCCCATGGGAAACTGCCGGCGGCAACGTTTTTTCGACGGACATTAACATTTGCCCTCTCCTCGTTCCTCGTACCCGGAGTTTCAGCCGCGGAAATGGAGAGAAGCCAAGAAAAGTGCCTGGTGATTCGACGCGAGTCGCGCAACGAGCAATAAAACCGTGTCACCCTGGTCGAGTCTCCTTTCCGCGCGGTGATTCCGCGTCGAGCACGCGGAATGAGCCGAGTAACTGTCTGCTACTAATATCAAAAAGGCTCAAAGTTTTTGTACACGCTCGCTGGGAGTCTCGACACGTCCGAACGATTGAAAGAAACCGAGATAAATGAACGGACAGAGCGAGCCGGAGGAAGGAACGATGCATCTGTTGGTGGATGGATCTCCGTGGCTAGGAAAAAGGAATTAGCTCTCTCGCCTGGTCTATTAACGTAATGAAAAGAAAGCGTTCCGGAGGCTTTTGCTGTTCAATGTAACGCTTCTACGCTTCTAAGTGAAATACTCCGGGAGAGCGGCGCGAGAAGGGGGAAAATAATCGAACGACGAGAGGAAATCTCGAACGATTAAGTTCCGCCCGCCTTCCGGTCGAATTCCGAGAGCCTGGTAGCCGATGGCAATTAAAGTTCCCGGCGATCGTTTCGATAGCGAGTGCGATAACGATATCTAGGCTTGGGCGAAACTATCTCCAGACACCGCGCGCCGCGCCGGTCCGACCATCGCGGACCTATTCTCCTGGTGCTACCATCGCGGTATCGTTTGCGAAGAGCGGTCGAAAATAGTGACGGTAATAACGTTTTAATGCCAAACCTACGTAAAAGCGAGAGGAGGACGCGACCAGATTGAGCAAGGGAAAAAAAATGAAATTTCCTCGTAATGGGGCCGTGATACCGCCCGGCCGGAAAACGGGTTACGATCAAATTAGAGGCGAAGCCTCGAAACGTTGTAAAATTTTATTTTACATCCTGGAAAGCAATTCGACCGTGGCCGTCTCGTTCTTCAGGAAAGGGAATGGCACGGGGACGTCTCGCCGTGTCGCGTGCTGGCACAGTGCACATCTGTGGACACCATCAGTTGTGCAAAATGTGGCCGAACGTTAGTCCAGCAATCCAGACATCGCATCAGCAACTATTCGCTCTGCTCATTCGTTACGCAAGGAAAATATGGAACATATCTATGGCATAAAAATTACAACCTTCAGTCTAGGTTTCAAGCTCGAGTGACAAAAGTGCTCCACAGCTGGATCCGTCGAGGCGTTTTACTGGAATTCCTTGAAACGAAAGTCTTGTCAAAGTGTGCTGGATTTGAATACGTTGACCACGGACTCGGTTTTAACGCTGGTTGACGCTGGCAGTTTCTGACACCTTGCGATAGAATAGTATGTCTACGCGTTCACGCGTGACGCGATCTCTCACCTCTGTAAAAGCCCCCCTTCCGCCCACGCGCTGTACGCACGCAACGCACCGTTCTATGTACACACGTATCGAGTGTGTGCAAGCGCATGGTGGATACCATGCCGCGTAGAGATAGAACGCGGCCGCCGCATTTCAACGCTCTCTCGCATTGGATTGCGGTTGGAAGCAGGGCGCGTAGGTGCCTCGATGGCGCACAGACTGCACGAATATATCCGTTGGTAACGCGGACCGCAGTGGTGCCGAGGCTGGCACACGTGAGCCACGCACACGGCCTGGATCGCATTCAGGTAAATACCTACCGCCTCGTATAACGGGTGTGCATAAAGGAGTGGCGTGCATGGGGTATGAAGAGAGGAGAGGACCAGATAGCGGCCCGGATAATAGCAGAGAACCATCCGCCAGAAAATCTCTTCCAGTGGATATAGCAGATATATAGAAGAGGGAGAGAGGGGCGGGAGATAGTAATATAATGGATATAGACGTGGTGCCTTTATGCAATGCATACTAAGCTCGCCTCTGACCGTTCACCTAAGCCCTGGCACACGTTTTTCGCCCTAGACGCCGCAATAGCGATCTAAGCGTGATCGCGATGACTCGCGATCGCGGATTAGACTGCTGTACCTAATCTGGCGAGTCGCTTCGGGATTAGGTTATCCGATTAGACCCGATAATTGGGATCGTGTGCCGAGTAACCGTTTCCTCTGGCGTCTTACTTTGAGATTTAGGACTGGAGAATCTTACAATTACCGGTGGTTCACGAGCCTTTCTCCAGCGAGGTTAAACTGTGCAATAAAAAGATGATTGCGACGGTGTCTGCGCCAGGTTAGAGGACCTCTTTTAGCCGTGACGGTCGTCGATTTAATTATGGCTTAATCCGTCGGGGACACAGTGGCTTTCGAAATTTACGAGAATTATAACGTCGCCGCGGTCGGTGATAATCCTACGGGCACGAGGAACCATCTTCGGCCGTTATCAATCGGCGGTCCAAATCGGATTTATGTTAAATACTATATTTGTACCGTTGGCATTTGGGCCGCCGAACGCGAACGTGCTTTCATCAATCGCAACCAAGTATTCCGTCATGGTCCCATTATCGTTTGCATTCAGTTTCGCGATCTATTCTATTGAATATCCGACGAATCATTAAGCGCGGATTCAATCTGTGTCGTATAAACAATCAACTGCGCTTCCCGCCTCGCGTCATACCCGGACCCTCTGTTAATCAGGTAAATTGTCTAATGACCGATGGAATTCCCGATCGTCGATCTGAAAATGTCGTTCCATCTAAATCGAAACGCGGCGATAAAGATTAAGTCGAAACGAGCCCGCGTCGAGAGTCGAAAACGCTTTTCGCCTGGACAATTTTTTGTACCGGAGTTTGAACGCGTTAGTTCACGGGAGGTCATAATTAACGCGCGCAGGGAATCACGGTGTACGCGAGTCCGCTGGATAAATGGATCATCGGGAAAGCCGCAATCGAATTCGGAGGGCCGTAGTTCGCGGGGACAAATCCGAAACGGGTCGACCGATTGTAAATTCGCTAAATGGCCGGCGCACGCAACGGCGGCTGGCCGCTCCGCTCAGTTCACCTAGTTTATTCGGAAAAATTAACGCTTAAGCTCGCGGATAAAATATGATACTAAACGACCGTTGATCCCGATAAGCTCTCTGCCGGTAGCTCAGGCTATCTACATTCAGTGGTACGCGTATACCATGTATCTGTGTATCGTACGAATCTATCGTACAGTCCGATCCGGTGTACTCGTATCGTTTGCTCGTGGAACCCTATCCATACATATGTAGCCTGCTTCCCTTTTTCCCGTTTTTTCCTTCCAGCGCTTTTCCCAGTTCACCGTACGTTCTCGTTATCGGGGCGATATTTCAGTTAGCAGGCTTAACAGCGATCTCTATTCGGCGCGGAGAGTTTTCACGATACGATTTTACAGGCTCGGGTTTCGGGGTCCGAAAGTTACACGAGAACCGCCGGTCGATGCGATGGAATTGATGACCTCGTCGCGCCGCCTTTACGGGCAGTTAAACTTAACGCCTATTTACGCGAGGGCAACGGAAAATTAACATGGCAAACCATTCGTTCGTATTCGTAACGGGAACCTGCCTGCCAGCCTGCCTGCCCTAAACGCGAATCGATAATTGTCCGCGAGTAATGTCCCATCGTTACGCGTTTTCCCTGCAATCTAATTGCCGGAACGATTGCCCGTTTACGCGATGTTCGTGACGCGCGAGCGCGATTTCGGCCGCTTTACGCAACGCTACGTTTAATCGAACAGGATTAAGAAGGAAAGAGACGCCGGGGAGATTCGACCTTGCGGTCGTCCGTCCTTCGCTTTCACGCGACGACGCCAGATGCAATCCACGTAGATATAATCAAAGTCATCGAGGAACTTAATTTACAGGGAATCTCGTATCCGCGCTTTCTTTTGCCGGGCGCAACGCAAAGAAATTGGTGTTCGCCGCGCGCAAGCAAACTTTGACTCGATCTTTAATTGGAAAGTGACGACGGGGTCAAAAACGAAGAGCCGAGAATCTTTGCTCCTTAGTAAAAATTTGTTTAGGAGTACGTACACAAAGTCTCTCTTTAATCGCGATCATTTCCCTGTCAAGAACCTTTAATTAATGTTCGACTTATCTTACGCCATATGGAATTAAATTAGTAATTAATGTGTTTATTAACTGGGTTGTATTAAATTACACAATTATATATATATATATGTATACATATGTACGTATGTATAAATAAATCTAGTTTATGTTATTGAAATTAATTTCATTAATAAAACCGAGTGAAAGAACAATGGCTCGCAGTGTTATACGGTACTAATTAGTCTCTCGTTTTTCCTTTTCGTCGTGAGTTTTCTCTCGGCTACGGTTTATTCGGCCTAGAACATTACCGAGGAGTTCCTCATTAGTAAGAGAATTTAATCGAGTTCGAACATTGAGGAGATCCGCCTCCATTTCAGCATAATTTCCGTTTTCACGTAATCATTAAACAAACGCAAACAGGTGATACGCGCCTGAAACAGTAAAGAAGTCGGGGCAAACATAATATTTTCGTGATTCAGCCGCAATCGTGTATTCCGTATGAGATGTGCGCGAACGCGTTACCGGAGGTGTTCGGGCGTCTCGAAGGAGAAACGAGAAATCGGGTCAAATCGATCTTTGCCCTGAGAGATCAGACCAGACGGTATGTTACGTGAAACTAGATGATATATACTGCTTTCCGCCGACGGCTCTTTGCTCATCCAATGATTACGATACGCTTGGCAATCAGCCGCAAGACAAACTGAAACTTCACGAAGCGACACGAGTTCGCGTCGATACATATTCATGCGTGAGCTCGCTCGGAACTCGTCAAATGTACCAGAATTTTCATTCGATTTGTTTAACGTCGTGCTTGCGTTATAAATTTCAGTACCAATTATTATTCCCTTTAATATGAAATGTAAATATATGCTACTTTGTTTTCTGTCAATTCATACGTATTTATTTGTTCAAAAATAAGCGCTAGTAGTTGTTAACCTCTCCACTTCCAATAACATATTTTCCCGATCATTTGGTAGATATGAAAAATAGTTATTCATTCTAACGTCAATATTGGAATTCCATATATTACGAGGATTTTAGTAAAACGCTGCCTGAAATTGCGTGGCTGCTCTTTGAAACTGAACTATTATAAACATTTGCGTTGCACAGCGTTGTACGTTTAATTCGCTTTAGGAAAATATGAAAATACAAGAGAAAACATTGCACGGTAATCGAACGTATGGTACTTCTGGTCTGACCGTTGGTGCCTCGTTCTACTTGGCGAAGCGGGCGCGCAGCTAGGCCGACGCTGACCGTAGGCGTTCGACTGAGCGTTGACTCGAGCCACTGTGACCGGTTTAATCACGAAACTGGCGTCTCACGGCGCGACGACGCGTCTCGAAATAACTGAATGCAATCTCTCGCTCGGGGAAGACGTCCGAGAAGTATCTTCCTGCCGCGAACGAAACTCATCGGGATATCTAATTTCATTAACGGCTGTTTCGCGAAGTTTAATTAAATAAGAAACTCTGAGGGATCTTTTGTTTGGCCGACGACGAGAGGAGAGCAACGGAGGCAGGCGACGCCGAGGAAACGGGCCACGGAAGGAGACGAAGAGCGAACAAGGAAAACGGATCCTAGGATAATCTAGAAGTTGGCAATGTTCGTTCCTAACAAAAGATTGACGCGTCGAGTTGGACTTTTCATAAAATATGGCCAGGAATCGTACGTTCGCTGTCACACGTGATCCTGTTCGTACTGCACGACGGTACGGATGCATCGATGAAAACTTTCTCCTTCTGGTTTTTGAAAGCACAACAGGAGGGCGGAAAGTTACGCGAGGAATTCAAATAAACGTTTGCCGTCGTCAATCTGGGAAAAACCACATCACGCATAGCATCAGAGATGGCGAACTTTCGCAATTAGCATCGGGGTGGAGGAGGAAAATTTTGAAGCGAGGATACGCTTTCGTCCTTGTTCCAGCGTGCAATTATTCGTATTGTAAAAGTCGCCGGACAGCGACGCACTTATGAAAACATTTCCAGCGAACCCCGGTTAATAACGGCCGACGTCCGCGAGCAAATAAAATTCTTGGTCGTATAGAAAAACATGTTTTGTCTTCCGCGCGTTTTCCCAACCCGCTTAAACCGTCCCCAATTTTAATCCATCCTTTTTTTATCTCGTATTCATATTTCATTAAGACGACCCTTTTCACTGTACCGCCTTTTTCCTCCCAATCTTAATAACCTTTGTATTCTGGATATTTGTGTTACGGCACGTACGAACATTTCGTTCACATAATTGAAAACTGTAGCGGTTAGCAGACGGAATTAAGATACGGCCACGTTACTCACTGTCCGAGCAGGATAAAAATATTTGGACATGTATTTTCGGATGTTCCATTTTCTTATTCACACCTCTTTTTATACCTTATCGGAGTGTCTATAATAATATTTACCTGCTTAACTGCGACATCTTCGTCCACGATTGTACAAAAACAGTAGCATAATCTGCGTCACAAAAATCACGAGCCACGTCGCGTGTATGACCCGATATTAGCGGCATTAGCAATCGCTAATCAACGCAAATCGTAAGTTTGCATATACTCGTCTGATACACTACGTGAATCTCCTTAGACAAAAGATCTTCGCCTGTGTTAAATTTTGTCCCTAACTAATGTGAACTAACCACAAGAGGTATCGTTCCCAAAAGTTTTCCGGCGGTGTATAGCCGCGTGCAAGTTTGGTTCGGGCTATGTCCGAACAATGACGTTAGAAGGGAGCGTAACAGTGGAGGGAAGGTTGTCAGATGGCGAGGCGATGATAGTCGCGGCTCCGAATGTGGGCGGACGCACACACGGACACAATTGTACACGCGTGCACATTGTGTACGCGCGATTGCCTAGCCGCGAGCGCGTACAGACGAGAGGACTACGACGAATCGTATCTCGAACGGAAGGCATGACGTCGACCATTGTTCCGTCCCTGGTTTGCGACGTTTGACATCGGCGACGTTTCCTTCGCGCTTTAAACAAACCTATTCCCGGCTATCGCCACGCTCTTCTCACTTCTCGTTTTATCTATCGACCATTCTCAGCTGTTAATCTACGTTACACGCCTTACATTTTTCCATGAATTAACGTCAATTTCTATGGCATTTGAAAATCTATTTTTAGCAAATTTAAGTCCTGTTCCTTTAAATAAATTCTGTACAGTTGTCATCGTCTGTACCGTATTAAAGTCACTTTTACTTGTTGTTCCGACAGAAACGAGGTAAAAACAATTTTAGTCTGTCATACTTGTAATTAAATAATATGAAACATGTCAGCAGTAGCACACTGCAATTTTATAGATGTCCCACCAGTCGCAAAACGACACGTTTTCACGCCCGCGTGATCGTTCCTTCACGAGCTTACATCCGCGTTTAGGGGGCGGCGAATGTAAAGATCGAAAGATAGTTCCCTGTCCCCCGCAGGGCGAAATCTTCTTATCCTATCTCCATCCCCGTCGACCGATTCAATTTCACAACGCGTCGGCGACGATTCCGTTCATCCCGTCGCGTCGCGTGCTTCACTGCCACGATAGCTACCCCGAAAAGTCTCGAGGATATAGAGAGCGGCCGAGATCCCCGCGACTCCTTTCGGTAAAATTCATTTCCAAAGAAATATCTGTGAGCCGTGCTGCATCCTTCTTCTCGATCTCCTGTAGTAATCAACGGCCGAGAAAAATTCTGCCGTGAGGCAGGGAGAAAATCGTTGGCGGGGAAAAAGATGGCAGCGGCGGTGGGGTTACTCGTCCCGTTACTTTCCGCTCGGCCACCCTTTTACTTCGAAATCTAATTCTAGTTCTCCGATTTTAAGCGACGCTCCCTAATTTTGTTAAATGAGTTGTTTGCTAACATGGTTAAATTCGCGAGACAGACATCGAAGCGGAGCGGGGAAGCCGGAGCAGGAAGCTGCAGCTTCCCCGCTTCGTTCGTCGGCCGCCGCGCCGCTACGGCCAGTAACGAACCGGCCGACAGGGTCTCGTACGGGTAATGGTTTGACATGGTTATTGACGTTTCAGGCCGAAATCTAATTATTTGATATACGTGCTTGTCTGCCGTCACTACGGAATACAGATACGTCAGCCATCACCGCTTCTCTGCCTCCCCCATCTACGCGTCCCCCTTTCCTCTGCCAAATCGAGTCCTCCGTTCCGAAACTATCGCGTCTACGTAACCAAGTATACGTGGCCCGCGTCCATGGCGAAACGTCAACGATAACTACTCGTTGTCGCGTAATTCTAATGTCCCGTGGCAAACAACCGTTCTCACTTTCTCCGTTAATTGGCTCTCGCGAGTCGTTACTTACTCGGCTCCGTCGACTAATAAACAGGAGAGAACGAATTCCAGGGTTCAAGATAGACAGGCGAGCTTATTTTGCGCGTTAGCTGATGCTAATTGGTAATGATCGAGGGACGAGTTAAAAGTGAGCCAATACGGAGGGGATTCATTAAAGAACGAGAGGCACCAATTTACGCGTCGGTGTCAATTGCACAGAGAAACAGCGTTATTGCAAGGCGAAACAGCGTCCGTCAACCGACTGGTTGTGCCAGCCGCACGAAATTCGCCGGTGATTACTCTTCGTTTTTCCCGACGGGAAACGCGGACGAAAGATTAAAACTTTGTTGGCCGATTTAATTGTTTCGTCGTTGGACATCGGACCCGACGCGGCCGTGGGATGAAACATGAAACCTCTCGACGGAAACTAATTGAATATTTATTTGCACGCTCGCGATCGCACTCGCGTTTCATCCGATCCGAGCTCGGAACTGAATTCGCCCGGATCTTAATTCCATGGGAATCGAAACGACGCGACGCAACCACCGCGAGCACCGATTCTCTCCTCGCTTCGATTAAAAGTACGTACACGTTGCATTTTCCGCTCGACGAACGATAAGCACTTGCTCGCGCGTACCCGCGCGGGCGAGAGAGAGTCCACCGAGATGCGGTTAGTTACTGTCTGATCATACACAGGGACGGTCGGTCGCGCTGTTCCGTAACAGCGTTAGGTTATAGGCTGGCTCAGTAATGTGCACCCCCTCGTCGGCCCCATCCACCGTCTACCGAGGGAGAATCTCTCTCTAAACCAAGTGCACGGGCAACCGTGTCTGGTAGTGGTGGTAGTTCGGTTTCCGATATGGTACGTACTTTGGATACCCGATGCTCCGGCAACGTACTTAACATAATTATAGGATACTGTCGCATTGTTCCGCGGCACGATGCCTTCGGGACAAACGTTGCCGGCAAAGGTCGAACTTCGGTCACGATCCGCGCACTGATTTCCGCTTCAAACTCGTCTGCCTTCCACTCGACAAACAATGGACGCCGCGTATATGGTCTGGGGACGAGAAACGCAGTAGCTAGCGTCGGTACACAGGGGTGGGAGGGTCGCTGGTCGACGTCAATCGGGTCAATTGGCTCGTATGTATCATGTATACGCGTTACAGCATATCCGGTCCCGCTGAACGAATGGTCGAGCAAACGAGACGATTAATTTTCTAGCGGCCAAAGAAAAAGCGCCGTCTGATCATTAACACCAGCACCGTCGGAACCTCCCGTTTCTCTCTTTGGTAAATACGATTTATTAATGGAGGTTCCCGTTGCAGTCGATGGATACGTAGTAGAGCGTGACTGTCCACGTATCTACCTACGGCTTGGAGCCAGGAGGCTTTTCACGATGCGCAGAGTAAATTCGTAGCGCTTTTATGCGTTCGATACGAAACCTCGCCACTGATTATAAGTGACGCAAATTGCACCGCGAGGAAACCCGTGGAAAATCTGAAACGGGTGAAAGAATCGATGCTCTGGAAAGGGAAATTCAACGCCTCGCCGTGAATCAACGTAAAATCGATTCGTGTTCCCAGCGTTGGGCGCAACAAAAAAGTATCCGGGGACGGGGACGGGGAGGGGAGAGGCGTAGTATAATACGTCAAAGGACGCGAGCCGATCAGACGGTTTTCCGGGGGCGAATATTCCCCGTTACCGGACACACGTGGAAATTTAGCCGCTTAGTGCAAAAAAGGAGGAACGTCGGACGAAAGGAGAAAGAGAAGCGGGACGAAAAAGAAAGAACGCGGGGGCGTGTGCTTTCGCCCAGCGCCACTTTTCTTCTCCCCGCTTTCTCTTCCTTTTACATACCACTTTTTTTCTATTCCGCCTTCTCTACGCTATCCCTGCGTCTCTTTTGCACCTTCTCTTTCCTCGTTCGTCCCGCGGAAGTGCAACGGTTCGTCCCAACCGTTTTGCCATCAACGACAGGGTTTCTCCTTCCTGCCTCGCCTCCACCCTCGGTATTTCCCTCATCTACTAATAGGAAGGCCCGTCAATTGCGCTTTCCACAAAGCTCTCTTCCCGCCGCTTTGCGAGCAGCGGGCTTTCCTACCACGAAAGAGCACGAGATGCGTCCCAGCGCATGCACGCCTACGCCTACAGACACGCGTGCGTGTGTCGATAGACCCACTCGGGTATCGTATCTGTGTAACCGCGAGGTTCTCGGTTCTGCGTCAACGACTCCGATCATGTAATGCACACACCCGTGTCTGCATTCTCTGATGCACGCGTCGATCTGACCGTGTATTAGTAAACGAGCGAGCAACGGGCAACTCATGACACAAACAAGGACTTTACGCTCTAGTCGCCTGTATACCCTACCCTGAATACTGTCTTTCAGGCAAGTAACATCGTAATTTCATTAAGTTTCTGTCGCTTTCCACTCTGCAGCTCCCTGTGTCCTCTCTTTCGGCTCGTGTATGATCACCCACGCACTACATCTTTCATTTATTTTCCTGCGAAGGCTACGTAAATACGTTGCACGCGTAGCGGAAAAACACTGATACTCTGCTAATTAATAAAAAAAAGTGCCCTTCGCCTCTCATGCGTCTGCATTAGAACAGTTGAGATCAAATGTCCCGTGGGTAGTCGCGGTAACGAAATTGTTAAGCACCGGATGTGCTCGGTTTCCGGTTCTGCATCCGCAACAGAGGCACGGAGCCGCGCCTATCCACGCCTTCGAAGCGACGCCGTGATAGTCGATACATAGATCGGGCGTGCTTATTAACCATATTTGGGTAGACGATTAATAGTCGCCGGAATATTCAACGAGGCCGGATTATAATTTTGTTGCACGCCCGTCGTAATACACCGCCCGCGCCGATTAACGCAGAGCTGTGTTTAACGATCGTATTGGTCCGATACAGCCGACCAAGCTAGCGCCGCAATTTCATCGGTGGCACTAATGCGATGTAAATGTGCTTGATAACAATTACGTTCTACGTGCATCGGACGGCAACGAATCGACGGTGGAATCTGCGATGTTCCTTCGCAAGCTCGATATACTACTTGCAGCGGAGCACGAAACTTCGAGGGAAGATGTTGGCATTAAGAAGAAACAAGCTCAACAGCATGGATGCAAACGTCTGGGTTTCGTGACAGGCGAGCCGTTATTAACGACTTGGTTCGTTGTCAACGAAACCTGCACGATCTGCAACCACATCGTCGGTGCGTCACCAGCGTGGATCGACGCTTTTTCATTTTGTTAAATAAATATCAAGCGAAACAATCTTCGTGTATGTATACAGCTGCGAGAACCGGGGTGCAAAAACGTGATGAAGAAAAAAAATAGAACGCAACCCGATTCTGCTCTGTCGGATGACGACGACGACGGTGAAAAAAAATCTTGAGAAAAAATGACGCTAGGGCGAAGCGCGGTCGCCCAATGATTAATACCTGTCCCCGTGGCCGATGAAAAAACGCGGTCGCGAAGCATAACGATGGCCGGGACGCTTAATCGTTAATATTAATGAACCGGCGCAGTGGTAGGATTAAAAATACGACGGAGTCGAAGGTTCCGTCGTGAACGATACGAAATCTCGAGCGAATTACACACGGCGGGTGTATTAGTTTATTAAGGAGCTTCCCTCGGTGGAGTTTATTTCCGCATGGCGCGCGTGAGTTCATTTCACCGGAGCGGAGCGTTGGAGTGCTTAGAGGGAGGCAGGCAAGTAAAACAGAAAGATCCCCGGGAGTTAGCGTGACTGGTAACCACACGCTCGGAGAGCTCGAAAGATCCTAATCGTTAACGATCACACGGTACTCGCGCTAGTCGCGCTACACACGCTCGGCCGCGATGGGGTGAGCAGGTCGATGGGCGAGACGAGCCAAGGCGGGGCTGTATCGTAGGAAAGGAAGAACGGAAGACACTTGAGGTCTACTTAGGGGTTTACTTAACTCGAGATTAACTCGGAGTTAATTCACTTAGAAGGAGTTGGCCCCGACACCGCTTCGGGCTGCTATTAGGTATTATCACTTGCATCAGTATTACCAGTTTACCGGGGTCACGTTGCCACGGAGCATGTAGCAATCTCTTTCTCGCTCTCGGGAGTCGATAACCGGTTAAACTTTGACCCTACATACCCTCTCGTGCCACATCTTTTTCGGTGCTCTCCTTCTGTATTTGTTTTCAAACGGAAAAACTGAATTTTCGCTATGCATAGGTATGTGTATACATTCGTACTTAAATATGTTTAAGATGAAAATGCATTACTGTAGTTGCTTCCTCTTAAAAATCTAAATAAAACTATTAACAATTTGTCGTGTTTTTTCGTCAAAACGTATTATGACAAAGTCTTTTATTGGCGAATCTGTGGGATTATCACATCGATTCAGTAATAGATAGTTCTATATTCTAAAGGGTTAATATTCAATTATATTAACGCAATTATCGTTCTCTCTTGGTACACAATTTGCCAGTATTTACACTCGTGCGCTTCCACGGTGTTACAAAGAGGCGCGTGAGCGCGATACAAATTCTATCGAGTCCAACTTGAACGAACGGGGTCGGCCGAACCAATCGGAAATGTGTCGCGTATTGGCCATTAACGGGACAGATCGAGCGAGGGCACTCTTCGCTCTGAGCCGGTCATTTGAACGTCGAAGCCCGAAACGTGAAACTTAACAAGCGGCTCGCAGGTCTCGCTATATATATTGGAAGGGCCCAGCATAATAACGAGCCGGACCGCGATTGTCTATCATCTGCGAATGACTGGAACACGTGTCGTCCTCGGGCGCACCCACGCACGCCGCGATCTAGCGTCACCGTTTATGCCAGGTGACCCATGCGTGTGCACACACGTCGACCTATCCACTCCAGGTGAATTCCGGTCCGTTCAATACCGTCTCTCTTTAACCTACCCTCTCTTTCTCTCGGTATGAATCGGTCCCCGCATGAATAGCGATACCGAATCGTTGGTCGCACAGGCGCGAATTCATATCGCTTGGGCGAGAATCATTAAAACGTCACAAACTGTACCTGTCAGGCGGATCGTGAAAGGGGTAACGCGCGCGTAGGCGCGATGCAACACGGCGCGCGGCGTGCGGTGAAGAATTTTTCGCGTCGCCGATCGTGCGTCACGAGACACGGGAGCGGGGCGTTATTTACGCGGCAAATGCCAAAAACATTAGAGAGAATCCAACTTTTTTTCCTCGCTCGTATATTTATTTTTGATCCCCACCCGTGTTGTGCGTTCAGTGTTTTTTTATTTCGCGTGTATTTTTTTTTATTCCTTTTTTAAGTTCTCCCACGATCCCTCCGTGACACCCCAGAGATCGAAAGCGGCGGTTGTCGAAACGCGAATTTGTAGTTCGTTGATCACACGAAATCGACTCCTGTCGTTTTTTTGAAAATCGTTTTTTGACGTGCAACACGCGCCGGTCAAAATAGAACGCCATGAATGACGCTCGGAAGGAACGTTAAAAAACTGGCTGGTGCGAGCGATCTAGCAAATGACCGGTTTGAATAAAAAAAGTCAGAAAGGAACGATTAATTCGATTCGAAGTGGGACGTGTGCAGTAGCTCTTTTTCATACGACGGCTGGCATAGCTTTCGAGTTACGAGGTTCGATTATTCGAGGTAAATCGCTGCTACATATGTACATACATGTACGCGCTTCATCCGTTCTCATTGAACGCTGGCCTCCTTGGCACAATACCTAGGCTCGCCATCGCGACCCTATTACTTCGTCGAACCATTTCTGTTCTTCAATTACTCGATACCTCCCACGCCTGCCCCTTCTTTTTATCATCCACGTTCCCCATCGGCCGTCCTCTGACATCAGACGTCCCCCTGCCCTTCCGCTACCGCTTCACCTGTACTTACGCCGTAGTTCACGTTATTAAGGGTCATCCTATCTACCCCTTGCGTTGTATTCAACCGAGCCGGGATCGATTTTCGTCCTCTCGCGAGTCATGCGTGCACCTGCAACCTTCGGGGAGGCACTCGCCTCGGATAAGAATAACTCACTGGTACCCGACTGGTTACCACGTCGCTCCGCTATCAGCCCCCTGACACTCTGTGCTCGACGAGAAATCGCGTACAAGGAAATGCATTCGTCAACGTTAACGCGTTCCTTTTTCCTTGTCCGTGTTTTCGCGCTACCGATTCCTGGTGATAATTAATAGACGTGGACCCATCGACGCGAATCGAGGCGAACGGAAATTGCATTTGTACGAAATCGTACAACTCCGCGTTCAATTTGCACGCTGAGTATTCGCTAATTGATAGATCTCTAATCCTATAAGTCTACAATTCTGTGAGGCCGAAATTCTATAAAGCCTGAGGGCGAGGGGCGATGCAGTGACGCTGACGAAACACACCACGAGCGCCCCGCGTCCGGTTTTTAGCGCCGGGCCAGGAGCAAAAGTTGATATCGAACCAGTAAATACTGGACTGGGATCCACCGGATGCCACTCAAATTCCATTTTCACCGCCTTCGACCGCGCTGCCGCTGCTCGCACCAGAGCCCCTCGTTCCGGTCTTATCGCGAGTGTGCGAGCGCCGGTGATCAAACTGTCCGAGCGAATCAACCTGCCGCCCGATACGTGCGTACATGCTTCTTCCATCCCTCTTTCACCCTTTGTGCTCGGCGTATCTTCCATCCCGCTGTCCTGCCTCTCGTTTGCTCGCGTACACACGTGTGTAGTGTATGCCAACAGAAGGCGATGACAGCTCTCGTGACAGCCACGTGACGTTTGCGGATATTCCAGCAGGCATCTAATTATCGTTCGCTACGCGGAATGCGGAACCGTGGAACGTATTCGTCGTGGAATCTTTCTTGAATTTATGTAAGAACGACAGATTATTCCATTTTAAGACGTTACCGTCGCACAAATAAAACTAGTATATCAGTAAATATTTAAGCACGAGGAACACGTTAAGAGTAGAGGCCTTAAACGTTGTAACTATATTTACCAGCGACCTGTAATAAGTGGATTAGGAATTAGTGTAGTTAACGAAAAAAGAAAATTATTCTTTCCTGGTATTTTTCTCTGAAGCGACGGGGTATACGTTTTATCGCGTTACGAATAATCGAACAATACGAACGTATATTACGCAATCAATTATCAGCGTTATATCATTAATTAATATATCCAGCCGTTTAATCTTGCGTAACGTCAATTACACCGTTGTCTGCGCGTTGGTCCATTTTACCTGAGTTATAATAGGAAGAAACGATTTTGGGATCAACCGAAATCTATCGAACAACATTCACCATCAGGTAATCTAAAATCAATTTTTCATACAAAGCTCGGTCTATCAGAAATAGAGAATCCGAAGAATCGAGTCCTTTTATTCCGTTCTCAGTATTCTTAAAACTAGATCCACCGCCTCCGGTTTCCTCTTTTCGCGGCGGCCACGTCCTCCGTACGCACTCCCGATCCACTCTACGGAACCTCCCGCCGCCCCTCTGCATTACTGAAAGCCACTCCTGATCATTCGCGCGTGCTATATTATTTTTACCTCCGCAACTAGAGCGGCGAAACACGCAGGCGTTATCAAACACGGCTTTGTCTAACTTTAATTGAAAATATTGGAATAAATCTTCCAATAGACATTGTTGGACGAAACTACCGCTCTAGCGTGTACAGGCATCACCGTCGGCCAACAGATGGGGGTGAGGCCGGGGCTGCCAAGAGGGTGAGAACAGAGAGGATGGGAGGACGAGGGAGGGAGCGGGCGCACGAGTAACTGGATGGCTGATGAGTGTAACGAGAGGCTCACGAGCATCAACGAGCCAGCCAGAAGAGGTAAATAGCCATTTGCGGTCGAGTTTATAGTGAAGGTTTCGTCGTTCAAAAATGACGGCCACCAACCCGGCCGGGTCATTTCACAATTCGAATCAATCCCGCGCGCGCCTATTTTCTCACCCACCGTCGCGTCGCGTCGCTGGACTGCCGCCTTTATTTCGTAGCCGTCGAAACAGTTTACGACGTATCAGCGTTTCCATCGGTGCAGCAAATGGACTTCGACTGCGGACGGTTCTCTCTCGCTTCGCTCGAACGAGTGTTACATCGTGGCCGCACAAAGTAACTGGTTATTATCGCTGGCTTCGATTGTCTGTATTTTTATTCACTGATTTTCTATTTCTCAGACTCGCGAATCGAAAATTGTTTGCCTCGAGCATCGACCCTCAACAAATAAATGGAAAAATCTCATTTCGACCGTTTCCTATTAAGTATCACTCCATATAAATTTTTTATCAAAAAGAAGAAACATAAAACTTGCAACTGAGCGAGTGAACTGAAAATTAATATTACTATTACATGGAGGAAGTCAGGAGATTTAATCATCTTTCAAAGGTATATCACGTATTCGTAAACATAATTTCCTTGTCCAGTTAATCGAAAAGAAATTACATTAGAATGGACACGTGCATACACGTATGCCGGCCGAGAGAAGAAAGGAGCACCGGAAGCGCTTGAAAATGACGAGTCGAAAAATGGCCGGCCACGATGGCTAGGATTGAACCGTTTTCAGGCTTTCCACGGGCCTCGTTCCGAGTCCCGGTAATGACGATAACGAATCGTCGTAATGGCGGCTGGCAGCCAGGCAAAGCCCAGTCGTTGTCGACGACTGGGCGACAACGCAGCCGCCGCCGCCGCCGCCGCTGCCGCTTTGGAATTTGAAGCGTGACAGGCTACATAGGTAGGCACGAGCAACGACGACGGTTATCGGAGTCGATCATTCAATTTTGCGCTGCAAATTGTCCGCGCCGGAAACTCATATCCGGGCACTTCCGGTTCTCCCCGGGTTCCGCCCCCGGGAAGAGGAGTCTCGCGAAAGGGCGGCTCCCGCTGAATGGCCTGGTTCAAGAGAGAGAGCTAGGAGACTGAACAGCGCAGACAGAACGAGAGAGTTAAAGAGATATTGGCAAGCGAAAGAAGAGAGAGATGAAGGGAGAAAGGAGTCAGGGACAGACAGACTGCGGAGGCTCTGATTCTCGGATGAGCGACGAACACGCTTCCGGTTGAATGTTCGTCGCTCTACTAGGACCATTCACGTCATTACCGACCTTGCCGAGGATCGAGCATCACCTACCTGTCCCCTACCTCCGGGTCCGATTTTATTGTCATTGCCATGATTAGACTGTGGTTGTTTACACGAATTCATGTTTCCACAGGTTCAAGTCAGGAATATAATAATGTATGATACACCCTCCACCTGGAAACCAATGAAACAACTATTCCTTGCTAATTTTATGTATACTTCCAAACTGTGTATGCTTTCGTAGACGTTCTACCACACAAGTGGACGGCCTTTTATACGTATAGATACGGATATCAAACTCGTCGATGCTGACGCAGTCTTGATTTTTTTTTATTCACTCTTTCTAACTTCATGCATGCGGAGTGGGTACGCAGTCCCCCAGAGGTGATAGTAAAATGTGATTATTAAACCTGGAACCATGTCTAATCCGGGCATTACTATTCATCGCCACGCCGCTGTCAAACCGACGGATCTAGCGGAATTATTCTCGTCAATCTGAACTCTATTGGGAGTCGAATTCACGAGCGTACCGCTTCGCGGTCTCTTTGATCTGCTCCTTTCTATCTTTTCCCGATTACGATCTCGTCGAGAACGAAACTACGGAATCCAGGAAAACTTTTACGCGGCTTGTTCCTTCAAATCATTATCGTTGTCAACCGAAGATGTGAAAATTCTTGTCAGTCGACGCAGGAACAGTACAATAGTGGCAAAGGCGGCAAGGACGACTTTGCGACGACGCGACGCGACGGGACGCGACGAACGAGCCGATGCAAATCGGGGTTTGTCGAATTGATCGGCGTTGCACATCGGCACGGTAATTAGGCTACAGGTACTAACTATTATCGGCTGCGCCTACAATTAGTGCCTTTTAGCGTGTCGGGTCTAAATTTTCGAACTGTTTCGGCAAACACATCGAGGCGTTCCGCGTGGATGATGGTACTGGCTTCATTAACGGCTTATACTCCACTTAACCGGCTCGTTTATACGGATTACGGCTCGAGAAAATCGCTCTATAAACTCTCGGCCGCGAACGAAAGTCTCGTAAAATTATGCAGAATTCCAGCCTGGGTCCCACTTATTATGAGAACGTATAGCCAGTCTCGATACAGATTACATGTTTTCCGGTTAACGGAAATTTCATCGACGCACTTGTTCAGCCTCGATTCTCGAACGAGCGCAACCTGTACGTACATTACGCTCGATAATCTCGTTCCTTGGCTCATTGATGAGAATTTGTACGTCCAAACAGTTCTTGCCTCTATTACGCACCCAGGAAATAGAATTTTCAGATAATCAAGCGATACAAATGCAAATATTAACCCCGTTAACGCGGTGCACCCTGCCGCTTCGAAATATTCCGGGCTTTAAATAAACAATCGACGGCTACCAGTTACATCCGCTTAGAACGCACCGATCGATCGACGAACTCCGTTGCCGTTGAACCGACTTCCATTAATCATGCACGATCTCGGTGGACGATACGGGCAAATGTTTTCCCATGATCCTGTCTCGAGCGCGACGTATCTCGCGGTCTCTCGCTAATTTCGCGATGACATCGATTGTTTGTCGCGATTTTCAACATCGATGCAACGCAACCGAGGAGTCTGGGTCATTCCCGTGCGAGTCACGAGCGAATTCGTGACTGCACGCGTGGAGCAAAAGTATCGGGGTTGATCACTATTAAACGATCTGTAATACTTTAACTGCGGCGTGTTACTATTTTTCAAGTTTCTGGTTTGTCTTGTTTCAAATAATTGCGCGTTCGTATAACGCGCATTACCAGATTTCCTCTCTCCTTTCGTCCGCCGCTCATCCTCAATTCGCTAATCAAAGGGACAATTTGTAACGGGTCGGAACGATATCAGCTAATTGGCCAACGTGAAAGGTATTGTAATAACGTGTGCTATTGTATTATGCATCGCGTCTGATCATCCGCGTCGACACTTCGAAGAACAGGGATTACCTGTTATCGTTCGCGCTCCCTGGAATATTCGTGATCAAGCACGAAGCGCAAAAGTAACTGACGTGCTGCGAAAGACGGTTGCCTGTTGGAAATTTCGTCGTCGACGACACACGAGACGAGAGGCTGAGACCGGGACGTCGACGGACGTCATGAAAGCGCTTGCCTTCCGCAAAGGCGTACTCGAAGTGTGCTTTTGTGCGACTCACGATTCACGGTACGGCGCGGCGCGCGGCGTCACGAGAATAGTTACCGGGTGTGTACGTAACATCCAATGGCATTACCCGGCCTCGCCTTGGTTTCTCGCGGAGCGTTTCACTCGAGTGACGCGCCGATAGCGTCACACAGTTCACCGGGATTCGTTTAAACGCGATTCAAACGAAAGTTGGCCAAAGTTGGTCCGGTTATACGGCGGCGACAGTGTCGGAGAGAGCGTCGCGTAGCATCGTCGTCGTATAGCTGGGTCGCGGTGTGCGGTAGTATGTAGGCGCACAAAGTCGCAGAATCGGCTTTAATAAGGTGCAACTTTCAGTTTGCCGGCTCGGCAACTCTCGCGGAGTTTCGCGACCGAAACGCAGAGTTCCCACCCTTGCGAGGGAAGTTCCTCGCTGCAAAAATTAGTAGCGAACATTGTCTCGCGGTCCGTAACATGGATTCGCGGAATTTCGAGGAGCGCAGACGAGAAGCCCACTGCGGTAATTGGAAATTAATGATCGACAATGCGGAATCGTTTTTATCGTTTAGCGGCCGTTTAAGCGCAACGCGACCGGGCGTACGCGTCGGTGGAAAGAAGTTGGCCAGAGCCTGCTAAAAATTCAAAACGCGGGCGAATTTTCCCCGGGAATAAATTTCCAAGTTTTCCGCGCGAGAACAGCCGAGCAAATACGCCGCGGCGAGCTTATCCAACCCCGGGACGAGCTAGAAAGTTTGACGCATTGCCGGTGAATAAACCGAAACGATTGTTACGCAACGTTTGCGGAAAGAAAAAGGGGAGAGAACTTTTTAACCGTACGTCGTGGCGTGTTACGCAAATTTCTATAATAGCGTCCTGAACAAGAGAAGGAAAGAAGATAAGAGGAGCAGACGTGTCCTTTTTTATGTTCACGACGTTGTTTTATCTCTTTAGCGTTGTTCATCGATTCGACGGACAAATCACGATAGGCTATGAACGATAGCCAGTCCAATATAACGACGACGTAAGCAGCCGGTATCTGAGTATATCCACAATCCTGATCAAAAGTACATTTTCGAATAACGATGGCTGGTGAGAGAAGTCTCGAGCTGAAAAATCGCGATGCGCCAATGTCGATAACCCTATCGACGGAAGTCGATGGAAAGGAGTACCCGTTGCCGCTTCGGGGAAGAATGCCGCATCTACGAAGACAAAGCACATCCCTGACTGCTATTATGAACCACCGACGGGGACTCCTTGGGTAACGTCTCTTTCCGTTTACCAGTACATTTTTTGATCATGCCAAAAGCATAGTTTCATCATTCTCTCGTGTTAGGATGTATAAATAGCGAGACAGATTAAATGTACGAGATACTTGAAAAAAGTAAAAATATTATAAAGAACTCCAAATATCGGGAACTGCTTTAAAAAAAAATTAAAAACTGTTGAATGGAACGTTTTAATTAAAGCATGCACGCAAGGGGGAAATATCGTGCATCGCGATTTAATCGTTGCCAGCGTTAATAACGTATCGAAACTAAAATATTATAGAGCGATCCGCGTGGCCAGCGTGAAATACGAGAGCGCAGAAAGCGTATAATTTTACGATCATTGAATTCAGTTTTCGAATGAAATATTTTCGATCTGACGGTCCATCGATTCACTTAAATTTATTTCGTCGGGAGTATTGGCGCGAAAGAGTGGGACCTGTGGATACGGTTAAATACCTCCCGCGTGCTCTGTAAACGAGAAATCAAATCACCTCGCGTATTTTTTAATCACGACCTCCGCCCGCCTCAAATCCCGCGCGCGTGCGAATCGAAACCTGATTTTTTCTTTACGACAGGGCATTGATTTCGGGGATAGGCAGCAACATGTCGTTGCCCTCGTGCATCCCTCAAGACCAAGAATTCTCATCGGCGCAAACGGCATGCAAGACGCCGATGCTCAACAACCAGAATCATTCGGAGAAAAACGATCACGAGACACAGAAGCAGCGACCCAATTTTCTGCAATTGTCGCCTGTGAACGCGGCTTACGTGCCTATGAATGCTCTGGACCCAGCGAGAGGTGAGTGCGTTGATTGATACTCGCAAATCGAACAGTGGAAGTATTTAAGCGATTGTCGTTGGAAATTTCGTAACGGCAGCCAAGCAACAGATGCTGGATCAGCGACCGAAATCGGTGAAGAAGATGAAGTATCATCCGGAAATGGTATCCATCGTGAGCACCCTTTACGCGAACTTGTTGATCGTTATCGGTATCGCTGTTCCCGTCACGGCCAGCGTGACGGAAAGAGTTCCGGCGTCTTTGAATCAGGTGACAAATACCTTCCATCGATCGTCTCCAAATAGTGGACGCCTTTAACGACGGATTGTTTTACCCCGTCCTTCAGGGATTTTACTTGTACTTGTACGTGGTCAGCGTCACATTCGTGATCGCCATGTACGTGACCGTGTGGAGGGACAAGACCGTGAGGAATTCGACTCAAAAGGACAAGAACGAGCAGAGTTTCAAGTTCGACGAGAAAGGCGACCGCGTGAACGTTTGTCAGGTAAAGTTTGCGCTTCGAAAATATTTAATCGCCCCTGAAACGAACTTGGAAATCGCGTTCGTCACCTCTCGCAGCCGCGCGTGTTTGTCTTTGACAAAGCGCAGAAGGCGATCCCCTTCCAGATGCCCAGACTCGTGCCTGCGTAACCTGTTGACCGTCTCAGCTCAATCGTCGGCCGTGACGTCGCGTTGCATCGCATTTTATTTCGTGTCACGAATAATGCCGTACGAAGCATTGATCCATCGAGCGACACTGATTCCCACGGGTCGTGGCACGACGTTTTCTAATTAGTGGTGTCCCGGTTCATCCACGCGCCACGCGCACAATGAAATCTTTGTTTCGCAGAC
Source organism: Ceratina calcarata (assembly GCF_001652005.2). Taxonomy (NCBI): domain Eukaryota; kingdom Metazoa; phylum Arthropoda; class Insecta; order Hymenoptera; family Apidae; genus Ceratina; species Ceratina calcarata. Next base: position 569,981 of record NW_017135881.1, on the reverse strand, counting down.
GCAACAGTACGGCAGCTTTTGTCTGAGGCTAGGCGCAGTGGGATTTGGCGCCGGCTCGCTGGTATTTACGGGATTGCAAATTGGGGCGGAAATAGCTTCCGGTCCGTTCAGGGCTATTACACCGGGTGCCAGGCTCCTATTGGTCACGGCCCAGATGCATTTCATATTTCTCAACAGCAAGAGTCTCAGCCTGGCGAAGCACACCGCACTCGCCAAAGTGGGCCTGATGCACATGATCGCGACCAATCTTTGCGAATGGCTGCAGGTATGATTAATAAAACAGCATTGGTCCTCGGACAACCCGTTGAGCTTCATTAAGCAAGCTCAATAATCGAATAACTAAATATGAAACAAAACAGTCATACCGATTGACTAATCAATCAACAGATAAATGAATATGTCAATCAAATCCGTTTTACATCGAAATATACAATAAGAACAGTTGGAAGTAGGAAAAAAGAGAACGCAATATTGCTTTGAGCGTCGCAGGCACTTTGACGATGCTTTAATTCCAGCGAGAACGTTCGGTGTCGATTAGCCGCGTTCAGCATCTATCACAGTCAAAGCCACTGTTTATTCTCATATTCATGGGAACGCGAATCCCAGCTTGGAGCTACGCCTATGCTCCCAGTGTCCTGTTTCCCAGGAAAATCGAAGTAGCCGGTTATCAACGGGCGAGACTATTTGAATGCGATTCCTGGATGTACGCGGATTCACCGCGCGTCAACCGGATCTTTATTTTTAATTTTACATTCCGTCGATAACTATCTGTCATGCATAGTCACATGAGAGCAGAGTAGTTCGCACCGATTTTTGTACTTATATAAAATAGTACTGATTAGATTAGTGTTGTAATTAATATCAGAATTTCTCTCGTTGCTGTCTAGCTTTCAAATATTTCTGACTCGATAATTAATAAAAATAAGGTATCAGCGTCGAAGAACGTGGGAAACGTTCGCGTACGTTGATACTCGCGGGTCGCTATGAATTTTTCACGTCTCCTCTGGCATTCTGTTTGTTTGCGAAGGCGTTGGTCGAGGAGACGCAACACGAAATCGATCAGCTGGGCCACACGCACGACGATGAGGACGGTATACTGAAGTCGCTGCTGAGAGACGCCAGTCCGTTCCTTTTCCCGTGCACAATTGAATTCAGTTTAATTTGCGCGGTGATACTGTTCGAGATGTGGAAGAGGGTGGAAGAGAAGATCGATGCGAAGAGCGAGAGCTCGGCGAGGTCTTCGTATCACCTTAGCATAGATTGCAGCAGCTCTCACAGGTCGGCCCCGGAAATTTAATTAATTCGATAGGATCGTCTGTTAATTTGTTAATGCGATATCGTTGAGATTTTAAGACCGTACACTTTTCACGTTTCGCCTCGAACGCTTTCAGGGGTCTATTCGGGGGGATCCTGGTCGTCGCCGCAACGATACTGAGCTTGATCATGTTTTTCGTCCTGAAGGAGGCCAAGATGAAGATCGCGATAGTCCAGGTGACCGCGCTAGACGGCAGCATACTTCTTTTAGGTAGATAATAATGTCGATTCGCTTCATTGCTTGAAATTGAAGAAGCTACTATTGATTCACAGGCATGGTCGCCTCGGTTGCTGCAACTTTGAAACTGCAGGCTTTCCAACAGAAGATCGTCAAGCCGTCGGATTTGGATACCACTTTGTTGGCCGCGGCTCAAGCTGGGGTCTATCTACATTGTCTGTTCGGAGTCGTAGGTGATATATTAACGATGGGACCGACTTGGACGCTGTCTTTAATCACAGACCTGTTGGCCCTCATACAAAGCACCAGTCAAACGTTACTTATTAAAGTGAGATCGAGCTTCTCCCGTCGTGAACGGATCGTCAAATTATATTCTTGAAACTGTTTCGAATTCGCAGATCGCGTGGGGGAGGCGTTGCTCCAGGAACGATAAACCTGGGAAGGAGTTAATCACGTTCCTAATAGTCGTTAACATTGCTTTATGGACGGTGAATACTCTGGAGAAATCCCGTGCTGGGGTTCGTCCAGATCACTTGGCATTCTTTGGCGTCTGGGCATGGACGATCATAACACACGTGTCTATGCCGTTGGCTATATTCTACCGATTTCATTCTGCTATATGTCTGTTCGAGATATGGAAAACTTGTTACAAGTGCAGATCAAGCAGTGTCGTTCAAACACCCTACTGACTGGATTGATGTCCCTCGATCGGTAGAGGCAAGTTTAATCTAACGAGACTGTTGGGTTAAATAAAAAGGCAAAAATACGTCACGTGTTGACTGTTCCTTCCGCGAGATTTACCCCCGGTTATTATTTAACTAAGCAAGCGAAGAGCATGGTGGCAGACGGAGATAAGAAAATGAAGCGAGCGATCCTTTGCAAATAACAAGGTTACAGGGCACAGAAGACAAACTTGTCCGCGAAGTCTGCTGGCCAGGAAACTTCTGAGCCGGTGCCAGAGACAAAGGACCGTTTCAAAGGCAACGACGTCGGCGTGGACGAGGACGAGGACGCGATGGGCGGCGTAGCCGACGCAAATCGATAGAGGTGCGTACTTTTATCGATGTACCGCACAGAAAAGATAGGCGGTAATGGCGATGGTGGACGGTCGACAGTTTGATACGGTTTACGGTAAACACATTTCGGTAGCAATCACATCACGGGGTAAGCAAGCCCCGCTACAGTGAGAAGTAGGTGATGCCCCAGTGGTTGGAGAAAGCGAGCGAGCGGACGGTGAAGAGCTCTTAGCCAACCCTTTGTTGCTCCTGCCGCCACTATTGCACCCCCCCTACCTCCGTCACCCGTCGGCCCCCTTGTTCTACCACCCTGCCCCGCTCAGGTTCCTACCCTAAACGGAGCGGAGGCGGTACTCTTGACCAAAGGCCTGTGATTTACTTAGCCTATCGAGTGCTCTCGGTCTCATCCACCAAGAATACCATGTGCGCTGCTACGGCCGCGTACTTCGTGTGTTCCGAAATTTCGAACTTAATGCTCCACTTACTGTCGGTCCACCTACCGCGTAGAGATTTCGAGGCCCTGATTGCGCGGCCCGTCTCGTAAATAACATCCCCGACAGGAAAATTGGAACGCGGCTGAAAAACGCGGCTATTTTCCTCTTTCGCTTGTATCGAGAACGAACATGTCGAATTGAAAAACTCGCGAACAATTTCGTTTGGAAAACTTTTTGACAAAAGTAGATATGAAATTTGTAAGACGGAAAAAAATTAGGGTGTTACTAGTAACGATCACTGAATCCTGACTCTCGTGGCTTTTAGTTCTTTCACGGATTTAACGGAGATTTACCTTCTGCCTAAGCAATCCACTGCGGCAAGTGCCGAATACTTTCTACATTTTCCATGAACAATCCACGGTACGCAGTGCTCGGATATCCAAAAATTTATTCTTCGCGATGGACGGTGACGCGAGAAATTCACGTATCAATCTATTGCCATTGGTCGCATTCCATTTACTTAATTTAATTTGCCGTCGAATTTAAAGCTGCCCCATAAGCGACGACCGTAATGATCGTATAACGAGTCACCTATTAATGGTAATAGTTATTATCAGGTTGAATCGGCCACGCAACGAGAATATCGATTATTATTAACGGCTAGATTATTTATAGCGGGGACACCTTGAAAGCGCAATAATCAAGGCGTGTATTCGCATTTAACGTTACACGAATGCAAAACATTTCCTGTGCCATGCCGCGGAAGATCTCGCCTACGAATTTTAAGGCGGATGCATCTTCGACTGGTCATGGTGAAATCTCGTAATTTATCGGGTTTACCAATCCGCCCTCGAAACTCCCGTCGATTCCAAAGTCCACGTCGGTGGAAATGGAACAAGAGTAGGAAGGGAGGAAAGGGCGACAGCGTCGGGATGAGGAAACCTTGATATATCCGCCAAACACAAGGAGCTAGAACGCCTTGGCGGATTTATCGAAGTCGCGGATAATGGATGGTCTCCCAGGCAGGGAAACTTTTTTAAATAATATAACGTGCAACTAGCAGTAAACGCTGTACACGAATTGAAGTACGATTATACCGGGAAAAAACTTTTCCATCTCTTCTTCTTTCCCTTCTTACGTATTAGTAATTACGATAAAAATGATCATTCGTCGAAAACAGCGTTGATAGTCGGTCTCCTGTTCTCGTCGATCGCGAGGAGGAACGTATCGATACGTAAAATCGTCGAACGTTCGAAGGAATAATTATCCCAACGAGAGTGGAGCGTAAAGGAGCCGTCCGAAGGGTCAGTGGCGGTTCTCTTTCCCGACCTAATTACAAGGAGCTTTAATGAATTTTCGATATGCTCGTTGCACGCTACGTTGTAGCATCCTGATAAAAAGATGCGGTAAAAACGGGTGAATTATTTGGTAGCGGTCGATAATGATGAAGTGGTAATGGCCACGGAAGCTGAACAAAACGCGGAAACATCGACGGAAAGAAATGATAAAGAAGGATATTGACAGAGCAACTACCAGACAAAAACTGCCTAAGGTCGGGCAATCCTCAGGAATGTATTTAATTCGATTGGACTCTCTCGCCATCTGTACAGGACGAGGAGGGAGAAAGTGAGGGTGGCAGAGCAGCCTCGCAGCTGAGGGTGAGGGAACTTCTGTTTCCAGCGGAAATGAGGCCTTCGTGATTCGTATTCCCATACTCCGCTGCCCTTTTGCCACTTCTGCCGAACTCTCCCTCGAGCATCCTCTAGCCTCCTGTGTCCGTTCCCCTAATCGATGCCACTGTCGCTCTCTATCTCAAGAGTGATAATGCAAATCGTATTTATATTCCATCTCTCGATGCCAGACAAATATTTTATTCGAGCGCAGTTACTCGCGTGTCACGCGTAAAATATGTAGCGACTACAGTTCATCGAGATCCACTTGTCGCATTATATTATTCAATAATATAGTACATATCCATTTTCCTCAGCTGCTTTTCGCCATCTCTCCGCTATAAACATTCATATAAATTCCGCCAGACTCTCGCTATGATTAAACGCACGGTTGAAAATAATCGAACAGCATTATTATCATCGGTTTTTCGTTTATTGCAATTCACTGAAACGCGTGCTTCTGCACGCAGCGACATGAAACTTTAAACGAATTCCGTTTTTATGGTATCGCTACCGCGACTGCATGGAAATAAAAGCTAAATAAAAAGAAAATAATAAAAAGGAGAGGAGTGCGGTAAAACGAGAAAGAAGGAGGGCGTGACGCGGGAAAATCAGAGCTGGAAAGGCTTACTAACGCTCCCTCCCAGCTTTGGTGAATGTCGCTTGGTCTCCAAGGATGTAATTTTCGCTGTATGCCCGGATTAGAAGCCAGCTCGTCGGGGGCTCCGCCTACTGCTTGATAAGTATTGCACCATACCTCTTGAATACACTAGAACTGGAAAAGGGATTGAGATGATCTCAAAGCGATCGATTGGCTTCGACGTGACGTCATGGGTCACGGCGATAGACGGCTGTTATGTCTCGTTAAAAATCCGTATACCGTAATAGCGCGGATTAATGATAAGACCGTACGGGTGGGGCAACCGCAACTTGTTGAAACGTAAAACCTATTATTACGATACCTGTCGTTTGCTACTTCAGTGAAATTGATTCTGCTTAACACCTCGAGAGAAAAAGAGGAATTTCCTCATCGGTTTTCCCGAAGACCCACATCTTCAGGAACCAATAGCGACATGCGCGCTTTTATGTGGGATTGCGCAATGATTTCAATATCATTTAATACGCGAACCAAATTTTAGATGACGAGTTATATGGAAGTTATATTATTTTGAAAATTTTGAGACAATACCGGATGTTACGAGTTTCAATGAAATCAATATCTATTTAAAGTACAAAAATTGTTGATTAGAAAAGTGAATGACGTGCCCGAGTCTTCAAGAACTGAAAGGACAAAACTTTTGCTACGCGGTGTTTTTTCAAAATCAGGTAGACGAATCATTGAGAGATGTGGTAAAAAATAAATTTCACGGTAATCTCTTTTAAACATCATTAAAAATTACGTGGCAGCTGGTAGGCACGATTTTAGTTCTTAAATTATCGTAATAGGTGGCTAAAAGAATAGATAGGAGAAGTTATTAATTATTACATGAAATTCCTTTATTTAGGGCCTTAAGACTAAGTTACATTGTCATTAATGCATAACCGACAAAATAAGAAACTTTAGGTCATATTTTACAGGTACAGCTTTTGCTGTTCGAGCTCAATATGCGCAGCAGTGGAAAGCATATAATGCTGATGCGATAACATCTTTTTTCAAAAAATTTTAGCTCGTTACTCCACTGTCCATATGCTGCCACGACGCTTAAAAATATGCCACTGATTTTTCCAGTGATACTTTAACCACAAATTGTTCATTTGTCTTTTATTCACATACATAGTTGAACTTTCATCGACTTCGGTATTTTGGATGGTTCAGATGTCTGTGGCAGCCGACACACATAGTTAATGACATGTTGAAACGTAAAACCTATTATTACGATACCTGTCGTTTGCTACTTCAGTGAAATTGATTCTGCTTAACACCTCGAGAGAAAAAGAGGAATTTCCTCATCGGTTTTCCCGAAGACCCACATCTTCAGGAACCAATAGCGACATGCGCGCTTTTATGTGGGATTGCGCAATGATTTCAATATCATTTAATACGCGAACCAAATTTTAGATGACGAGTTATATGGAAGTTATATTATTTTGAAAATTTTGAGACAATACCGGATGTTACGAGTTTCAATGAAATCAATATCTATTTAAAGTACAAAAATTGTTGATTAGAAAAGTGAATGACGTGCCCGAGTCTTCAAGAACTGAAAGGACAAAACTTTTGCTACGCGGTGTTTTTTCAAAATCAGGTAGACGAATCATTGAGAGATGTGGTAAAAAATAAATTTCACGGTAATCTCTTTTAAACATCGTTAAAAATTACGTGGCAGGTGGTAGGCACGATTTTAGTTCTTAAATTATCTTAATAGGTGGCTAAAAGAATAGATAGGAGAAGTTATTAATTATTACATGAAATTCCTTTATTTAGGGCCTTAAGACTAAGTTACATTGTCATTAATGCATAACCGACAAAATAAGAAACTTTAGGTCATATTTTACAGGTACAGCTTTTGCTGTTCGAGCTCAATATGCGCAGCAGTGGAAAGCATATAATGCTGATGCGATAACATCTTTTTTCAAAAAATTTTAGCTCGTTACTCCACTGTCCATATGCTGCCACGACGCTTAAAAATATGCCACTGATTTTTCCAGTGATACTTTAACCACAAATTGTTCATTTGTCTTTTATTCACATACATAGTTGAACTTTCATCGACTTCGGTATTTTGGATGGTTCAGATGTCTGTGGCAGCCGACACACATAGTTAATGACCATACCTGAAACAAATTGAAAATTTTACTTAGACACAAATCCGTGTACATACAACTTTTATTACACGTATGAAAGTGCTTCCTCCTCCAAAGAAAGTTGTGCATAATATGTTGTAGATTGTACTCACTTCTGAAACTCCCACTCTCTGTTATCAAGCGGGCAAACTTGCCGAGTCTTTAGCCAACGTGAGATGCAATGGAAATGGAATGCATGCTACACAGAGGAGTGTCAGAAAATTGATTAACAATTATTTAATTTTTCCTCAATGTATATCATAGAAATAACTATGTTGCTTACATTACACACACCCCAAGCTACAGTGCATTCCTCACTAGTGGCTGATGCTTGATTCGCTTGACACTCAATGCATAAGTCCATTATATGATTGCGGCAAATTGCACAATTATCAACCACAATATCTATAAAATAATAAATCATACAATCAACAATAAACATAATGGATATTTACATACTGTATTGTAATTGAAGTTATTTATGCAATAATTTTTCTGAATACGTACCCCATGCCCACAGAGCTACAGCATTCCACTGAAATAAAAAAAAAGGCTGGTTCTTTATTAACCACTATAAATAAGCTGTACAAATGTGTATGACAAAATTTACGATGCTAAATTGAGGTTAGGATTTACGAATCAATACTTTAAAATGAAAGGAATTCACGCGAATTTTATAAAATGTATCATTTGGTTCTGCATTTCACCTTCTTCACTTCAAAACGTTTCTTCTCTCCTTTACTACTGCTCGAAGTTGGTAAATCATTTTCTTCATCGTCAATTTCCATTGCCGACGCCATGTTCAAATTTTGATATCTGAAGCCAACTGATATTTAAGGGTATAAAGGAGCGACAGAGTCGGACAAATATGTCAATTCCAAATTGATTTTGGAGGCCTTGCGCGGAGAAACTGAGAAATTACGATCTGTTATAAAGAGCAATTTTTCCTGTATTTAATGAATTCGCTAGTATTCATTTAAACATTAGCTTTAATTTAGGCATTAATTCATTAAAATCCATTCAACAGAAACAAAAGGTATCATGTTAAAGTTATGTATTTAATTACATATAAGAAGGATAAAAATTGATGTAGAGTACAGATATTTGTTAAACAAATATTTTATTTGTATCATAATGCAGAGAGAATTCCCTCTGTAGCGAGCATCTTTGTTAAACTGTTCGAAAAAGGCCGCTTATTCTTGTATAATACATACAACCAATCATATTGTTTCAACAGACTGTATATTCGCGAGCACCGTGAGGACCATCGTAATATACATGATACGTAAGCTAAATTTTTTAAATTATTAAGCATTTTCTGTACGTCACAAATCGTTGCATATCATTCTAATGAACATTTTGACTTTTTACGAAAATTATGTTGAAAAATGAAGGAATACATATTGTAAAAAGAATACAGTGTTGATATATCGATGCCAGGTTACAGCATTAGAAGAATTGATTGACGTGACAGTTGCCCGTATCGTTGGTAAATTGGCTTGAAAAGCATTTTACTTTTGTATCGGTGGTGTTTTCTTATAATCTGTAACACTACACGAAGCGTATTACAAGATGAGGCGAAAGGCAGGCGTTGGAGCGATTCAAAAACAGAAGCTAGAACAAGAGAAATATAAAGACAAGGGGACGGAGATCCAAGAGAATCAGTTTGAGCAAATGACGAAGCAAATGGATACATTCCGCGTCAATCTAGAGGAATTTGCCACGAAACATAAGAACGAAATTAAGAAGAACGCAAGATTTCGGCGACAATTTACCGAAATGTGTGCGTCAATTGGCGTGGACCCTTTAGCCTCTGGAAAAGGATTCTGGTCAGTTCTTGGCATAGGAGAGTTTTATTATGAGCTTGCTGTCCAGATTGTTGAAGTTTGCATGGCTACGAATTACAAGAATGGTGGCCTGATATCGTTAGACGAATTGAGAACAAGATTGATACAAGCAAGGGGAAGACGAAAAGAACATCAGGAGATAACTAATGATGATTTATTGGCTGCAGCTAAGAAGCTTAAGATCTTTGGGAATGGATTTTCTATTGTTCCCATTGGAAGAGGAAAATATTTAGTTCAGTCCATCCCTGGTGAATTGAGCATGGATCACACTGCTGTATTACAGCAAGTTAGTCTGTCTGGGAATGCATATGTTTCAAAGTCTATGCTGTGCAAGGAATTGAAATGGGAAACAGACAGATCACAGAAGGCCTTAGATCACATGGTGAAGGAAGGACTGGCCTGGTTTGATGAACAAGGAGAAAATGAGATACTGTATTGGTTTCCCAGCTTATTTACTGCCTGCATTGTATCTACAGAGTAAGCCTAATGTTCACTTCACTATAGATAGGAATTATTGAAAACAGAAAAAGTATCTGTAGTACGAAATGTATTTTTAATGTAAATAAATTTATACACTCTTGTAATATTTACATAGTTAGATATGTATTATAAAATAGGAAAGAAATATTGTCATCTAATTTCGTTTGGTTCATTAAATCTGAAAAGAATTAAATTTTGTTTAGTACGGTATTAATAACAATTACCGATATATTTATATGATAAGCACACACCGCTGTATGTCTTGTACAGCTTGTTGTGCCAGCTGCTGTTTGCAATTTACTAATTTCTCATTTAATTCGTTATTTTCTTTTTGTAATACATTTATCTTGCTCCTGAATTCTTTTGACCTGAGTTGAAACTTAACTGTTAAAGATTTTGCTTCATCTCTCCATCTAAAATATAAGATAAGATAAACATAAGACTCTACACTCCATACTACTGCACTTGTTCGCATTTCTAAATTACATACCGTTTACTTAGCTTCTGATGAACTTGAACATGATTGATTAACTCTCTTGTCTTCCTATCGTATTTCTCCTGCAATTTGTTTATATGATCTGATAACACTGATTGACAACAATGACATTTACTTTCCACCCTGTAAAGAAATTATTACGTATTATGTTACATGACCTAATACAGTTTTATATTTACCTACGTTATATCAAATTTAGACTTGTCTTTGGGATCATACGGCTTTACTTCATCACTTATGTCATCTTTTAATCTATTTTCTCTTACGTAAGTTGCTTTATGAAGATTATTTTCCAATTCATGAATTTTATTTTCTAGAGAATACCTTTCGTTATGTCTTTTCTGTATTTCAGACTCGAAATCATGTTTCAGTGATTTCAATTGAGATACTAGATTTTCTTTGTCACCTATCGTTTTGGCTATCTGATTCTCTAAGTCAGAATACTGTTTCATCACGTCCTTGTTATTTCCCTCGCCTCTTTTTGTCTGATCCCGTATACTGCTCGTTTGTTGCTGCTCTAACTTCTGTAATTTATCATTTGAAGTTCCTAGTTTATTTTCAAGAATAACAATTTTCTCTTTCAACTGCTGAATTTCTACATCGTATTTGTTGTTAAACATCGGTTCGCCATTGTACATTTGTAACTGAAGTTCCATGCGTTTAGCTCTCTGCTCGTATTCTAATAACTTAATGCTCGAGTCTCTACGTATTTTGCTTAATTCCTCTTCGGCATATTTCAATTCCCTTTTAGTCTTTTCTACTACCATCGTTTTCTCTTTCAGCTCTGTTTTGAGTTCATTGATCTCAGTAACATACTTTTTTGTACTTAATTCAATTTCATCTCTCATTGTTTTATTCAGTTCTTGTATCTTCGTGTCATATTCGTTAGCTATTACATTTAATCTCTGCTCTGATCTGGCCTTCTCTTCGAGAACAAGAGCTTCACGATGTAAGGCCAGATCTTTTTCCCTAACTGCAGACTCTATTAATTCGATGGCTTCTGCCATCTTAGTTTTTGTTTCCTTATCCCTTTCTACTACATTTTCAGCATATGCCTTAACTTCAGTTAACTTTCTCTCCAATTCCATTTTAGCTTTTGCTATATTATTACTTTCTGTTTTAGCATAAGTTAATTCCTGTTTCATTGTTTCTATCGTCAACTGGTTATTCCTGTCTTTTAAAACATAAAAATGATATCCCCATTTGTAACGAATAATTGTGAATATATGTTACTGACCTTTATCTTGAAGACTTTTATATTTTTCCAAAAGTTCATTGTTTTCCTTAGTCAAATTATCAATCTTTTCGTTACTAGCTTGATACAATGCTTGATATCTTACGAAACTATCTCTAGCTTGCGCAAGTTTTTCCTCCAGTATTTTAATAGCTTCTGAATAACTTCCTTTAATGGCATTCGCTTGTTCTTGATAGAATTTTTGGCCCCTTCCATCCTTTCTGAATACTTTTAATTCATCTTCTAAGGCACTTATAGTGTTCAAAGAAATATGCCATAACTGCATAGCCGAATTCTTTTCTGTTTCCAACAATGCAATGCGCTCTTGTAAATTCGCCAGTTCCTTCTTGTACACATCTTGACAGCCGCATTCCTCTAAATGAATACGATTAAAGGATTCTTTTATATCATTAATCTTTTGATTCTCATTTCTTAGCGTTTCTAATTCGGCTCGTATATTATCTTGTTCAACCTGAAATCACCGTAAGTATGTCATAAATAAGAAATTAATTGGTTTCGTACAGAAGTAATACCTTGCATAATTGCAAATTCCTTTTGAGCTCATCCACAATTGCGTGTTGTTCTTCAAATATCGCATCGTGCTTGTCGCTATTGATACAAAAATTTATTTAATAACGAAGCGTACGAGGGAATACATAAATTTTTGTCCTTAGTACCTTCGTTTCTGAGTTTCATAGTGGTCTGCATCGAGCATTTTATCACAAAAATAGTTCACACTTCGGAGTGTCACGTGACGTATAACAACATCGTTAAAAATTAAATAGTGCAATTAATTTGTGTCTATTGTATTCTACGATATTCCAAGTCTAGCATCGTTTAAAGTTCGCCATGTAAGCTGATGTAAACACAAACAATACCCCTTCTTCTGCAAGGAAGAACATGGTTTCACCATCTCTCGGCAGAAGTCGATAATTTGTCGTTACTTTTTATAACGAAAAATGCGAAATTCAGATTTTTAAGCCGCATTGTTAAATCATTGAGCGGCCAAAAGTTTGACAGAGTAATTTGAACCGTTTTATATTTAAATGTTTCCTAGTAAAGTGTTCGAGTTTTCTGAAAATCAATTTCTGACGATTAGTACTAGCGTCGTACCGCTAGATGGTCATATAATCCATAAATTGAACTGAACTTCGTTCTCTAATTATCCTCTGTCTCTTTAATTGTTGTAAATAATTGTGCGATGCAGGATTCAACTTATTCTTTCGAATCCACGTAAGTTTTAATTTAAATCTTCAATCAATTGCAATTTTTATTTCAAAGTGAAGACATTCGCATCTTTCTGTTTCATAATATTGTAAGCGAAGGCAAAAAGCAGGTGTTAGAATAGTGCGAATATCTTTGCTAATGATAGACAAATTTTAATAATTTAACGTAACCTAAATTAAAACTGAAACTCTAAGAAGAATTTCGTTTATGTCTGATGATATCTAGCTTTTAACTATAAGCAATTGTTTTGAGATGAATTTCTATTATAAAAAGCAACTTCTCCTGTATTTATTGAATTCGCTAGTATTCATTTAGATATAAGCTTTAATTTAGGCGTTAATTCATTAAAATTCATTGACTAGAAGCACGGTATCTTTTTAAAGTCGTATATTTGATTACATATAAGGATAAAAGAAGGATAAAAATTGGTATAGACTACAGATATTTGTTAAAAAAATATTTTATTCGTATCATAATACGGGGAGAGTTTCCCCTTCAGCGAGCATCTTTGTTAAATTGTTCGAAGAAGGCCGCAGTCGGCTTATTCTTGTAAAGCACACGATTCAGATAGTCCTGATGGGATTTGTGCTGTTCCGCGAGTTCTAAATTTTCTTTGGCTACTTGCTTCTTAATCTCGCTGCAACCGGACAATTAATTTAATTCCCAGTCTCCCAAACGGAATTGCATACAGTCCGGTGGACGCTGTGCGAAATCTACTTACGCTCTCTTCCGGTCAATTTCCTTCTGATACGAATCCGCGAGCTCCGCCTGGGTGTTCATTAACCGGTCCCACTCCTCGTTTCTCTGCCTCTCCTCGAATTTCATTCGCTAGAAAAAAAAGACGCTTTCCTTGAGTAAGCCAAACTTTTTGCCCCTTTGGCCGTGCCCTCTCACGACCGTGACAACGGCTGGCACTGGTTCAAAACGTTTTCCGGTGGAGGCGAGTCGTTAAAATCGGGCGCAAAACAACCGTTCCATCGTTTTACCTCGATTTCTTTCAACTGGTTTGCTTGCGCTTCCCTGAAAGCCCTGAGCTCCTCGGCAGTCATGCCCTTGTAACGCGTGGCCAGAGGTCTGTGCGGTCCACGGGTACTCTCCGCCTGCTCTTTGGCTTCGGTGAGGAAGTCTCCAGTCACGTGATTGTAGATATCCGCCTTCTTGTCCTCCTCCTCTTGAAGGGCTTCGCAGCGGCGGCGGTACTCCTGCTCCTCTGCCTGTCGGCAACCGAACGAAAAATAGAATAGCCCATCGTTCGACCAAAGCCCGCGTCCAACGGAGCGTAACGACTCTACAGAAAAAAAGTCAAGGACGGGGAACGTGTCGTGAAAGGTGATGAGGAAGCGACTCGTAGATACCGACAATTAACAAGGTTCGTGTGATCGCCGGATTCGCCCAACGACGCTCACCTTCGAGGAAGATATACGTTAAACAAGGAAACGAAACTGATTCATTCATTAATGCTGCGACACCGAGTGAATTTCATCGACGCAGAGCGGTGGCGAATCGGGAACGACAAGATCTCGCCATCGTTGAACTTTGACATTTCACGGTTCAACATTGTTGGTCGTCCGCGAGCGCAGCGAACGAAAGGGGAACTTGAAATCAATTAAAGCGATGAAGATTCATCGAACGTTAATTATCCAAGTTCTCACTTTCTCGTCGTCCGTGAGCATCTAGGAGAGAAACGGTGGAACAACCGGAACCTCGTCGACGCGAGAACGAGATCCGATCTTTTGCGCCGGCCAGAGAATAGAATCGTCAGAGGACGAGATCCTTATCATTTTCTTGCTGTTCCTGTCTCCGCTCTGTCGAGGGATTAACTAAGTAGGAGAAAGCCTTACCAGGGCTCGATTAAATCGCGCGTTGGCTTCGTTCAACCTTCGACGGCAGTCTCGTTCCATCTGATCCAGCGTTCTGGCCCGCTGGTCTCTGGCGATGACGGCTGCCACATATGCATCGTCCGCTTCCTGAAGCTCTCTTTTTACCTGCACGCGCTCGCTCGTTTGCTTCTCGAGCCACCACCTATACTCTTCCCTTTGCACCTTGGAACGTTCCTTCGGATCACCGGCTTCGCCCTCCAATCTGTACAGTTGGACGATCAAATATTTAAAAGCACTCCCCGTCGAGACCATCGAGAATTTCGCACGGACGAAATTGACAGAGACAATATTTACAGCTGCGCGAAACCTCCGCCGATGGTTAGGTCGCGATCGCCTTTCTCCAGATCATAGTTCTGACGATCCTCAGGACGCTGATAACATTTTCTATAGTCCTCGATTTCTTTTTCTATTCGTCGTTTCTCCTAAAAAATAGGACAAGAATTAAACGTAACGTTAGCATCGCTAGACGTGTTGCGAAAAAAACAGGCAACGTTGCGTTTCAACGAACGTTGAAATCTTTAAACGATGACACTGCAAAAGGCGATTAATCATCCGGCCGTTTGTTTTTTCCATAGTTAATTGACAGTTTACCTCTTCTTCTTGTTTCTGCCGTTGCACCGCGAGCTGACTACAGCGAAGCAAATTCTCGTCGAGCTGGGATTCTCGGGCATGTTCCAGCTCACGTTGCTGCTTCTTTTCCTCGACCTGTTTGTCCAAGAATTCCTTGTCTATCTGTAAACGTATTGCAGGTGAAAATCGTTATTACCGGACGTTCCTCAAACGTAGATCGACATAGATCGTTCGTTTATCGCACGGTTATTCGTGTAAACATTTTTGTTTGTTGTGCGACGAGTAATCTACAGTAAGTCGAAGCATTCGCGGAAAACACTTTGACCCGTCGACTCACCCCGATTAATCTGAACCGCGAATTGAATATCCGTTCTTTCCTCTCCGCGTCGGTCTGCCGCCTCCGTTGAATGGAGGCAGCCAATTTTAGGTCCTCCTTGGTCACAGTTTGAAACTTCAACATCGTGCCAAATTCGATTTACTCGAGGACGCAACCGAGAACACCGTGTGAGCTTAGCTGCGTGAATCGCGTGGAAATCGTTACCATGGAGCGTTTGGACGATAACCACGCAGCGCACGGCTCCCACAATCGTGGTTCGATCGTTCCTGTCTTAAACAGAAGCCCGATAATTCCTCCTTATCGTCCGAAATTCGATAACCTCGTGCTCTGCGTTGGATTTGCCTGATCATCTCGTCGATTTTGACGATTCGACGAAACGCGATCGCGTTCTAGTTTAGGCGGCGTTCTATTTGACACACATTCGGATGCCAATTGTCCGGTGGCTAAAAAAGAAATGATCGCACAAGAGAGTCACGTGAAGAACATCTGTTCACAGCCGTAAACATGTGTTGTGCTATCTGTTGATTCGGCGAAAGTGATTACGGATGACTCGTGACTGCGCGATCTTGTATATCACGTTTCTCCCTCTTTCTCCCGAAAGACGGACGAGCGCATCGATCCTGTGTAGGTACATACGTGCACACGCTGCACGGTTTGCGGTATGTCATCGTCGAGAATAAAGAATGAATTTAGAGTTTGCCTCCTTTGATTTCTTTGTGCGAACGTCCGTTTCGCGTGACACCGTGACTCATGGACAAAGTTTCGTTTCGTTTCGCGCGTTCTTTTTCCCCCTTTTCAACAATGAGAACGCGGTAACGAGAACGGGTCACAAATCAAATAAACGTACATATATGTATGAGTATGCACTTAGAACGGTGTCGAAGGCATGGAAGCCGTGACGCGGTTTGTTAAATATATGTTCCAGGCTTAAGTAGTTTCACGCAGATCACGAGAAGCTCGAATAAATCGTCGTGAAAGGCAAAGCCTCTTTACGGCTTCCATCTGGACATTGGACGAAAAGAATATTATATGTTGCTCGCGCACATGTAGCTGCGTGGGATAGATTTTAAGGAAGTAAATCGCCCCGCTTCCTCGTCTATCGATCGCCGCGAGCCGGGCAATTTGTGTCGCTTATTTCTCTACGGATTTTGCACTAGCGACGGCTAATACTCTTAGAAAGTGGAAAAAGGAAGTCGACGATAAAAGGGAAAGACGCTGATCCATAGTGGCAAAAACAACACTACCACCTTTCCCGAATTTATTTTCATTAAATCACTTCGTGACGATATTTCAATATCAATCGTTTTGATGATTCTCGCTTGGCTCTTTCAACGATTAACTCTCATGAGTAATCGAACAACGAATGAATAACGATCTAAAGTTTTCGCACGACGCAAATAAACTTTGCTCCCATCACGGCGTTCTTCAATGCGTCGCCTTGTCAGAATACATTTACGTGATAGTTGCGCTGAATTCGTGGCTAATGATCCTAATTGTTTTTTACCTAATGGGGAAACGCACGTGTCATCGGTCGACCTATTTCCAACGCATCGGCCCACATGGCCACCGATTGTCAGTGCACAAGTGCAGTTACACAAATAATTGTTGTATGATACGCAGAGAAGTTAGAAGAGCGGATGGATCGTTTCTATTTCTATATAAAATTATATATTTACGTAACACGATCTGCTAGAAGATATTATGAAAACAAAATGAAGCGATAAAGTCACGTATTGCGAAACTATCAGTTCTTGCAATAATTCCATTGTACACATCTGTTTCAATTGATCGATTAATTCTGTGTATTTTGTCGGAGTAAGGAAGAAAGACGAGTAGCGAAAAACGTGTAATTGAAGGAAAATTCGCGCGGGAATTCGCGGAAAAAAGCCGTCCAAGTTTTCGCGGTACTTTGCACGAGCGACCTAGAGAGAAGATGCCTCGAAGCGAAGCGAGACTCGACGGCGCCTGCGTGGCCATGTGACGTCATTGGCGAACCGGGCAGCTCGTCCGCTAGACATTCAGTCTCGCCTCAGCATCGAACGAGGTTGAACGTATTTATGGTTTGTGCACGTCACTCGATACATTATCACGGAAGTACTCAAACCTTGAGAGAGTACAAGCATCAAATCCGACGTGAACCAATACGAGCTCGCAGAACAGACGGAATCGCGCGAGATCGTAACAACGTGTTTACGTCAACAATTTGCCAGTCTTTCACCCAGAAGGGATCGCTGAGGTCTAGATCGATTCGCGCTTCGTCAAAGGACGAAAGGTGTAAACTAGAATCAACGAAGAAAGAAAGGAGAAGGGGAATACCGGGGGAATATCCAGAAAAACTAGTTCCCGCCGTCATCCAAACGGACAATTAGCACGCGCTCTCATCTTGTTCTTTTTTTATTTTTACGTTCGCGTTGCAATCGTTACGCGACGACGACGATTGCTCTCTCTTCTCTTGCACCGTTGCAATTAAGGTACTAGTGACAAACACGTGCGGTCGGGAGTGTGCGAAAGGAAGATTTTTCTCGACGAGAAACCAACCAGTCAAATTGACTCGCCCTCTCGTTCAGACGATGCCTCTGTCGTTCGACGGGTGACAATCGTTGTAGAACAGGACATACTAATCGCGATACGCGTTCGTATTCCATTCGCATCAGAGATAGTGCATTCAACGTTCGGGTACGTTACCGCGCGCGTCGACCTATCGTTTCCCTTACTATGCACACTGAGAGGTACTCGACTACTATGAGAGAATGAGCTGCTCGGTGAAGATATCGTGTAGCAAGAACTGGAGCGGATCGCAACGGAGGATCAACTCCCTCGCGGAGGAAACGACGTGCCCTGCGGCTGGTAGTGCGAGCTGCGCCGGTTTAGCGGCCCAGTCGGCCGCAGCGTCGACGTCGACGTCGGCCGCGTCCACGGTGACCACCGGAAACGCTGTGACCCCGAGCACACTGTACAACCAGAGGCTCGCGCCACCGCGTCCCGCCAGATCGGTCGCTGCTAAAAAAGGGGAGGATACCACGAAACTGTTCAAGTACATCGAGGATAACGTCATCGGCAAGAACGGCACGTTCTTCGGACCATTCGGCCGCAGGAAAGGTCAGTGATCAATATAGTCTTTACCCCTACTGCCCTCTCCGAGCCCTGCTACCCCTCGCTCCCGCCAGGAACCCTCACTCGGAGCTTCTTTCTTTCTCTATCACCCGTGAATTTCTCGTTCTCTATCGTCTCCTCTTCCTCCTCTCCCATGGCCGACACAGCACGCATCGGCCGCGACACGAAGAGGAGCGTCTAAGCCTCGTACCACTGGGCTCTCTTACTCTCGTTAAAGTCGTCAACATCGATTCGATTATCAACGAAGAGTCCTATCAATAAAATCGAAGCTTCTCGTAGCTTCGATAACGTCAACTCGTCCGGGTAGGTCGAGGGTAACGCTCTCTTTATTTATAACAAGTTATTTATCAAGGTGGAGTCACTTCTATAAACAGTCGACTCGCTAATTACTTAAATGCGTATGAAAAATTGAGGAGAATGATCTTTTCTAAACCACTTCTAGTGACCGGGATCGAGTCGAATATTCGTCGGGTGGGATCTCCGTCTGTTGTTGTACTCCGTCTTATTCTCTGAACTTCAGAACGTCTCGCCTAAGCATATACCTACACGCCTAGCTATAGAACAAAGACGAACAAGTTTTTCTAGATCCGGGCCGGTATAGCTCTCGCGGTTTCTCGAGCCGGGCGCCTCTGCTCCAAAGTCTGTTTCGTTACACGCTGGACGGACCACAGGATACCTTACAAGTGTACTTGGCGTATACCTTTTGTAACGTGACACTACTTCAGGGAGCGCGGAAACCTCTCGCAAGTAGTATCTTCCAATTAGGAACATAAAAGCGCGTTGGATGCGCTTCGTGGCTACTCTAATCGATAACGCAGAAGTAGATTAACTTGGTTATCGTAGCGTCAACTATTTATTGCTATCACTTTCGGGCGCACGCGTTTCTGCCAGATTCTGAAGAGCACGGCCCCTCACTAGGGTACTCCATTCGTGAAAAAAAACGACGAATAAGCGAACGCGTGTATACATCTACCGGCGTGTGTACGATGCTTGCATAATTAATTCGCGTCAAGTATTTTGCTTTCGAGCAGCGAGTAAGAGAGGGGGAGTAGGTACGTGTATACGTATCGAGAAGAACGAGTAATACAAACATCAACGTAAACATCGATCCTTTCGCGCGATCATTTTTATTCAATATTCAGAAACGTGAATGGCTCGGAACTATTAGCCTGTGGCTTTTGTGAAGGTCGTCCATTTTTCTGGTTTTTACCGAAATTCACCTTTCGGTGTATCTTTCCAATTTTGTCATAATTTACTATCTACACGCACATCAAGGCCTGCTCGTAAAAACGGAAGTCCCGGTCGTTTCCGGTTGTCACGTAACAACGTTCAAGTCAATTTCACTGATCGATACTCAGAATATACTACATGGAAATGCACGAACAATAAAACGATGTTAGAAATCATTCGAGTATTAGCATAAGGCGTTTACGTTCGGTTGTCGCTGAGAAATCAGAGCGACAACATTCAGCTCGTAATTCAACCGATTAAAAAACACTTTAAGTATTCAACCTTGCTATTTTCTTATAGTCCCTTATTGCCCGCCGATGACGACAACGTGTCGAGATCTCGTGCATAGTTATTTCCTGACCCGCGTTCCATGCAAATAAGTTAGCGCAGGCAATCGTTTTAAACACTTCGCCATTAGAGCGTGCCTCGCGTTCCGGTTACACGCTCGTCGTACCCGATCTAATTTCCTTCGCAAAGCATCTTCGTGCGCGATGAAGACACGTCTCTAACAATCTCAGGTGCTCGTCGACCGATTCGTGCAAATAGTAGATAAACGATTCGACTCGTATCTGTTTTGGTGTCGCAACTATCTAAGAAACTGCCCAGCTCGCGTTCAAGATTATTATTTTCGCGACGCGCGATTAGACTCGCTGACTATTCGATTTTCTCTGTCTCTCTCGTTGAATAATGGATGCATCGGGAGGTGGCTCATAATTGTAAAACGATTATGATGTGTCATCCGCCTGTGATGCAAACGAGCGTCAAGGAAGAATGTTGTTTCTCGTCAAGTATCTGTCGTATGCGAACGAAATCCCATTTGTATTAAGTATTGTTGGTAATTATCGCGCATGCCATGCTCGGACGCTTGTACTTTTCATCTACGATGCTTACGCCAATAATGAATTATCGAGCACATGAAACGTCTCGAGGTATCACGAGATTCTTTTTATAATTCTGTGTGTAATATTACGTAGGAGTATTGCAAAGGGAAAGCCGGACACGTTCGAAGACGAAGTTGGTAGGAGAGCAGAAAATCGGCATCTCCGCCCCTACTCCAACGCGAACGCTATTTTCGCGGTCAGGTTCAAAAATACTGTGTCCATTAATAGATCGCGTAATCTAGCAAACAATTATCGTCATCGCACGCGCTTCTGCTATCCCGCTTGGTCCTCGCCGCGAGGAATACGGCGGTTTGAGTTAATGTGCCATCGGCTTAATACCGTTCGAAGCACCGATATTATTAGCGGTAATGGTCCGGAGCGTGAACGAGCCGCGTGATTCATTGAAGCGGTCGAAAAAACACGTCGGACCAACGGTCGAAAAACAAGTTCCACGGGTCGACGGATGGGCCAGATGTGTGCCGGTCGTTCAATCCGCTAATGCTCCGTTCCGAGAACGTCGATTCGCAAGGTCGACCGTCGTATTCCTTCCCTACGTGCTCGTCGCGAGATTCGGCCGCGTTTAAAAACTTTTGGCATCCATCGCGAAGTATAAATGGAAGGGAGCATGAAATTCACTTCGGGGATGAGACCGGAGTCGCAATGGACGATCTTAAAAATGAGTCACTTCGCTCGAGCGAGGAATGATAGCCGCGAATGCAAGAACGCGATAAGGGGTTTACTACGCGCGAGTAACGTTATCGGAGTGGCCATAGTCAAGGACTCGTGGCGAGTTGAAAGAAAACGAAAATGAAAGTCTGCTGCTTGTTCGCGCTGGCCACGCCATCACCAATGTCGTCACCGAGCAAATATAGGTACGCGAATAGTTTCGTCAAGTGCAAGGTCGATCTGACGAGATTCATAGTCAAATACAGTTCCGAAACCTATTCTCAATTTTGCTGTCACGTGATCAGGAAGTCCCTTCCCTCTTCTATGTAGCAAAAATTTGGAGCAGAAGCGTCGAGCGGAGAGATGCGAATCTGCTGCGATTTGCCACCGTCGCGATTTATTTGCACGTGCCGAGCGAATAAGTTTCTGTTTTTGCTTTTTTCCAAGTACGGCCACGTATCGGCACTCTCGCGATAAGATAATCGTCGGAGCAAATTCCGACGTTGCTCGATTCCACTCCTAAAATTCTTGACTACAACGCGTGACTATTTTCGAGAAACTGTAGCCTGGTCGATCGCACGCCATGTGGAAATGTTCATAAACGAGTGACCCAGTTCGTTCCGCGCACCGACACCTTGTTGACCTAATTCTGGCTCGTCGGACTCATAATAGTGGAGCGACGCCCACGAGCGCCTCTGCTCTAGCGCCATGCAACTTTCCACGGGGTTCCAATTGATCCTTTTCCCATCCTATTTAACACTGAGCATTCACTGAAGCACCATAAACATTGCACGATTTTCGAAATCGTTTCGCGCGAAGCTAATAAAACCGGGCGACATAACGACGAGCATTGTGTCGTGGAAACAACGAACTGCATTCAGTTCGTGATTCCCTTCGAGCGGATTTACGTTCTCCGTATTTCCTCTCTCCGTCTCGCCGCACTTTTATCCTTTTCTCGCTCTCTATCCATTCACGAGCCGCCGTTTGATATTCCAGATAGATCGCCGATAGTCGCATTGAACGAATAACAATTCTCAGCAATTAATTACGTTACGATAGTGGCACCGGTCCGTTGTCGGTGGAAAAATGCAACTCGCGTTTTCGTCACGCTGTTTGTCCACTTCGATAAAAACACGCGGCCGGAATTTGATAAAAATCCGCCGACGAATTTCGTTGCGCAGTCGCTCTGTCTGGCCGTGCCGCACGAGCTCATTCTACTTCAAACGTGCCCACAGTAGAGTAGCTAACAATACCGCGGCGTTTATTCGAATTTCATCTACTGTGCTATACGTATAGAATCAACAGTATCCATTGAGCTGGCTACCATACTATTTCACGTTTTCGAGCATTATTGATATTTACATGAACTTTGCCTTCCGTTGCACGGGTCAAAAATATAGCGAAGACAGATATACTAATATTTATTCACCGCCTTGTTTAATTAATTTTGATAAATGGTCGCTTATTCTTTTGGGAACGTCATGCACTGATGACTGTACTATCTGCAGATTAATTGCGTGGAGAACTGCAAGTGCAATGGTATCTCGTTCACGTGTTACTGCGATGCTACTTTTGGTGTATGAATCCATAATTAGACTCCGGTTTGAGTTGAGAAATAAATATCTGACGATACTGTCAGTGTCACAGATATTTCTTTATGAAATCGCTATTTTCTTTCGTTTTGCATATAAAATATGTTGTTTTGTATTTCTCAAAGTTCCGAAAGTCGACTGGATCGTTAGTTGCTCAACCTCGATTCGCGAATTCGAATTTCGGATAGCGCGGCAGCGGTGTAGAATTCTAAACAGGCTCGCGCGTACAGCGTCGGATTTCGCTAAACTGCGTTTCGCAGATCGTGTATATTATGCACGCCACTCGCCGCTGCGAATCGTTCGGCGAGAGAGAAAGATTCGCCTTACATCATCACAAAGCCGTCTCCCGTGAATCTTGAGCCGGTACTATCATCGTGCACATATTCTATGCACGTACTCTTCTCACGATCTTCACAGTAGCATCTTGATGAGGACGCTCCTCTTATCTTTCTGTCATATATATGATTACATACGATTACGTTGAATTAAAAGATGTTGGTCGTTGTTTCTGCGCATTGATGAGCGATTGAATCACCGAAGTTCGTGCTCGACATATTGTACAGCTATTCGTGATAGTGATAGTTATAACGCTAAAGAGCTAGGCTAACGATAGAAGGCTACGGCTTCGATAATTCTATTCCTTTGCCGTGCAGTTGAATAAGACACGCGAGATAACAATTATGTTTACATACACCGAATGCAGTAATCTCAAGTTCCATTGAAACGGATGTCCGATATTAGATATCTGCTACTACTGAAAAAAGATATGATGTCACTCGTTTCGAGAGGATGCGAAAGAATCCAGCTCGTGTCACGAATCCCTCTGGATCCTTCCCACGAGACACTTAGATCCCTTCTACCTGGGAGCAGACTTTTTTAAATTCTTCACGTAAACTATAAGACGATTCTTCAATATTCTCATCGGTCGTTTCAGTGACCGATGGTCAAGAGTACGTCTATATTCAACGAAATAGTCGATTTTTCTATGTATAAAAATAATTCAATTGCAAATAATGCGGCGCGATGCAATTCTTAAAGGAACAAGTAAGATCTCACAATCAGTTCACCACACCCATTTGCCAACGGGCCGCGATAATTCCGCGCAGCAACGGCGACGCGCATGCACGGGCGTATTGTCACCGCCGCTTATGCACAATGTCCCTTCGTGCGAAATCGAAAAACTTGGCCGAGCAACGCGCGTAATCACGCTGCGCAAGGACGGCGGAATTATGCCCGGCGACCCTCGTCCCCCGCGCGTGAAAGAGAGATCTACTTTCACAAAAAGGTAAATCGCGAGAGGAGCCGCGGCTGCTTGAATTTACGCGCTTCGGCGTGTCTTCGAGTTTCACCGCTTTTCGCTAACAAGATACACGCACCGCTCTTAAGTACTAAGACGATTAACCCCTTCGATTTAACGAGCGTGCCTCTTTTTACTTAATCGCGCAGAAGCACGTTTTATCGAGACCTCGTGACTAGTCTACGAGTCTGCGTAGGCATTTGATTCTCTCTTTTTCGTTCTCGCGAACGTGGAATACAAGGAATGAGTTCAGTTGAGAAAACGAGGGTTAAATGACAGTCGTTGAACTTTTCAAATTTCTTCAGATTTCTCCTAAATCGATGAGCAATTCTCTCGAAACATTAGCTAACACTTGTGGTAGCTAATGTTCATTTGACTGCGACTATGCGCGCGCACAGCTGCGGCCGATTGGAGTAGTTCTCATCCCCTTAGGGTAGAGACGGCACCGATAGTCACGGTCCGTGGCGAAGACGCCGCGATATTCGACATTTTTGGTCGTCGCGATTTAATCGAGGTTGACGAGATATGATAACCGCGGGGGACGCTTGTTACATGTAACCAGGTCAACGTTCGCAACGCGGATCGCGAACGGTTCGCCGGGCACGAAGATGGAAAACGGGAACGAAAAACGATCGCAATCTATGCGCGTATGTAGGTGATGGATGCGTCGCATCGCGCCACGTCGCGTCTCGGTCTCGGTCTCGCGGCTGCCCCGGTGTCCGCTAACGGGATAAGATGAAATCCGGGCGGTCAGGCCTCGTCCTCCGACGTTCCGATTTCCCCATAAGGACGCGAATCCGACGCGACGTTCCAACGACAACAGTTTTTCAACGAAGAAACGGATCTCGCGTGTACTCAAACCAAACGTCACCCGTTTCTGCTCGAGGAATAACAGCCGCACGTTTATTCGTGGACATGACTCAGAATCCGAATGGCCAAACGGAACATCGAAAACTTGTAGATTCCTGGCCGGGGCGCCGGTATCGGATTCGCTGCGCGAAATTGATATTGCGCAGAATTTTTTCTCAAGTAATAGAGGTGGAGCAGCCGCTGGACTTTAACTATGGCGCCTGTTTGTAAATAACGCGACGCGATACGGCTATCGGCCGGTTATCGGCGTGCACACGTCATCTTCCTCGTATGATTGCCGTCTCTGATGGGCTGGCTCGAGAAAGCATTCCGCGACAGGACGGGGACATGCGTTTAG
The DNA here is from genome assembly GCF_001652005.2 of Ceratina calcarata. NCBI lineage: Eukaryota > Metazoa > Arthropoda > Insecta > Hymenoptera > Apidae > Ceratina > Ceratina calcarata. The sequence continues at coordinate 544,527 of NW_017135881.1, read as the reverse complement.
AATCGCAATCGGTCGAACGTACCGCGAGTGAAATCTCGTCGAATCGGCGACGGTATGCATTGGAAAAAGGTTTCTAGCAAATGTATGCAAAAGGATCCGGTTTTAGAAAACGTACCGTGTTTGCCGACATACGTAACTGCTGTTTTTAATGTTACTCGCTGGCATTATATAATATTGGTGTATGCGTGCCTGTTGATTGTTCTTATCACAATCATTCGACTGTTCATCTACAGTCTACTACAGTCTGCGTAGCCGTTCGCCGTTACGTTCATATTTTATTGACAGTATACAAACAACCAAGCAAAACACATAATATGTGTTTGACAAAAAGATCGTTGGATTAGAATGCGCGGTCACGAGCATACTTTGCATAACGATTACGGTACCTACTTTTCGCTCGCGGATACATACGCGGAGGCATTTTTCCTTTCCGCAACGCGTTAACCAATCTGCGCGACTGGCGGCCATAATTTATAATAGCATTATACGACGGAACCGCGCAAGAGTCGCTTATCGGCCCATCGTCGTCGGTACAGGAATTATACGGGCGTTGATCCTTCTGACCCCGCCGATTATTCAGTCGCGAAATCAAACGGATTTTTCGTGCTCGCGTTGTAAAAACAGTCTTTCCTTCGCCGAACGCAATTAAACATTGCTGGCTCGTTTAACCGACCGTTCGATCATCGATTTTTCATTTTAAGTCACGCGACCGAGAGAAACTCTCTACAGATCAATCTCGCGTGATAAAGGCGACGGATCGACAGTCATCCTCTAATTTTAGAACCGTGAAGTCTCGCAACTGACGGGAAGAGAAAAAAAACGCCGGCAGCAATTTAGAGCCTTGGCTAAGATCGATCGGCTGATACCGAGCACGTTTCTATTTCTTTAGATTCGAACGTACTTGTCGCACGTAAGCTTTGATATCATGCGTCAGAGATGAAAGAGTGCACAGCAATGTCCACGTAAGAAGAATCCGTGCGTCTAACAGGCACGTTTGCCTCCGCCGTCGTTCGCGTGACCATCCGGATCATACAATTATAATGATTCTACATCTGTAACGGATTGAATAATTCCATTAACGAGCTCTGAAGTATTCCACTTTTGCCAACCCGTCGCTCAGCCGTGATGTAGAGTTCACACAGCGAGCAATGAAGCAGAAATAATGAACAAGAAACAGAAGTCGCTGTAAAATGCGTTGGATAGAACTACGAATACGTAACGCGTCATCGACACGCGCGTGAGTCAAAATTTCGCACGATCGTTCAGAGCTGTTCGTTTTGCGATCGACAACGATAGATCGTTTGGCGCGTCGTTTGAGAAACGCGCGTCTCGCGTTGGCGTGTGTTGATAAATAACGCGAGGCTCGTGGCAGTGAAAGACACGCAGTAAAACAGAACGAATTTGACTGTTACATAAAGCGCGATAAAAAGAGAGCCGTAAGTAATGACTTTTTTCAGAACTCGCTAGGTTGCGAGTTGAGTAAGAAATGAATGATTACGTTCCTCTTTCGATACGAAGGCGATTGTTTCCATGCAATATTTCTTTATCATCGTCAGATTGATCGTTTTGGAACGCCGTCAATACGACGTCTCATTTTAAAATCAGACGATGACAAATCGTTCGGATTTCGCTCGGCGAACGCGACCCAGCTTTCCCGAGGCTCGCCGAACGTTCACTCGACCACGCGTAGATCCGATCGATACATAGATCGTTACGTTCTGCGTTCGGTCTGCTTTTCGCGCGTTACGTAACGCGGCTTCATGCTGTGTAAGCGGAGTACAGCCGGAAGAGAAGCGCTGCTATCTGAATTCCGCGGCCGCTAAAGGGAAGCGAATGCTATCGTGGCGCGACACTTGATAGCCGTCGCTTCGCTTCACCCTGCCTGGCAGGTGTGGTCGGAAAGAAAGTTACGACGACGACGACGACGACGACGACGACGGTTGAGCTCCCGATTGTAACTAAAGAGCGGAGCGAATCTTTCTCTGCTCGCCACTTACATCGATGATTTATTGCCAATCGTTTATATAAACTCGCTGTGTTAGATAAACGAACCGATCTCGCGAAACGTTCGTCTTTTGCGTTTTGGAGCAAGCTTTCTCCTATACAGTTTTCGATACCGTTTGGTATGTACGTCGATAAGTTCTTCATCGTACTTTTTATCGGTCTCGAAAATATTTGCTCGATTTTGATGAAGTATGCGTGGATTTGTAACGCGAATCGTATAGATCGGTTCTACAAACTGGAACGAGCTCGGCTCCTCTTTAGATTGGGTTAGATAGAAGAGAATTGATTGGACACACTATGGAGGCTGTCCTTCTCCAGGTAACGTGATTATTTCTCACGTGAGCCGGTGCAAGTCATCCTAAAGTAATAAAGCATAAAGCCGCGGCTCGCGATAGATGGTAGGAAAATAATTCTTGTTAAACTGTTGGCGATTTTTATTCTATCGACGAGGCGTATCCCATCCCGTCGTTTGCAAAACCAGTTGTAATCCTTCTCGTTAATGCCTCAAGAAAAGTGCTATACGGTAATGGCTTCGCATCGTCGTAAAATGTTATTCACATGTTAAAACGATTGCTGCATTGTATACTTGCAAACGTTTGAGCGTCCCGCTGCACAGATTTCTGCAAAATAAAAAAAAAGAGCGGCTCGGTTTCAAGCCGATACGTACGGACCGTGAACGAACAAATACTCGTGGGGCCACACAATGGTATGCACCGGATGCACGTGGAAGTTTCCCCGTTTCGATGAGTACGCGAGGTAACACCGGTGAACGCTCGTCCGTTCGTTACCCAGTACTCTCACTTATTGTCCGTTTTGCAGAATGAAAAGGACACATCTATTTGTATGAATAGCAACTGGGCTTGCGTTTCTTTTTATCTAAATACCAAGTTCTTGTTCGATGTAACGAAGTGTTTTCAAATGTCGTTTCGTATCCTCGGTCCAATTATGGGAAGATGATCGACAAATCTAGCTCATTTATTCCTGAATAGTTACGAGGCATGATAGAATCTGCTCAGTCTCTGGCCGTATATACGGTATTCTCCAGAGGTCGAATATAAAAATACGCGATGAGAAAGGTAGATGCAGGAGCGTTTCTCGGATGAATAGTCGCTGATCGATACGATCTAAGATCATGGAGGTACGAGCGTGGAGCAGCGGGAAAAATTGCTGGTCCGCGACGCAGATGACACGCCTTTCTCCTCGTCGCTCGTTTCCCGGATTCTGTCGCTGACGTCACCGTGTATCCAAAATGGCTGAAGCGATGCCAGCGATCGCTCGTGGAAACCGTGCATTATCGCGGGCGTGGTACGTAAATAGCCACGGTGGTCCGGCCAAGAGGAGAGAAAAAGAATATATTCGATGACCGTCCCGCAAAAGTACGAGCAGCTCTCCAAATAAAATTCGTATATCCGCGATCATTGCGCGATTACGCGGCTCCCTCTTGGCGTTTCTTTATCTCGTTTCACCCTCGCACCTTCCCTCTGCCTCCCCTTCTCGTGCACCCTGCACGGCTCGGATAATTCTTTCCCTTTTGCCCCGTCTCCTCCTCTCTTGTCCCTTGCCGTTCCCGGGCGTCCTCCTCCCTCTCCTCGGCCCGACCCAGAGAACTTGCGCGTTTCTGTATACGGTCCACGCGCTGTCCTCTCTTCCCAACGGTAATTCTCTCTTTTATGAGAACCGGAGGTTCCTCGGGCGTACCGCGGCGAGGCGGCGACGAGTCTCAAGGTCGCCCTATCGATCCGCCACCCCTCGCCACTCTTTGTCCGATTTACTTTGCTCCAGCTGTACATCTCTGCCTCGCTTTTTTTTCCCCTCCGACTGTGCGACTCTTTCGAGCCGCGGTCCCGCTCACCCCGTTCGAGTTTTACGTCATCTGTATCGATGCCACGGTACGTGAAACGGGACGAAACTGGTTCCGTTCGTAGGCGACATTTACGGGTTAAGATCGTTCGTTGACTTCCCCGCCGCGAGAACAGGTAGACACACACGTACGTATATATGTGTAACGCCTATTTGATGCATAGTTCCCGGGGAAGGCCGTTCGAAGGTAATCAGATCGGATTGTCTCGCGTTACGTCCTCGATAAGAAGCGCGCGCATCTCGTGACGCCGGCATTTCATCGTACCTTCGTTCCATGCAGATTGTCTCCTCGGTTCCCATAGGCCATACATAAGTTGGAAATCTATTCCTCTCCATCTTCAACGCAGTTAAATATGTTTTACGAAATCAAAAGCTTCTACAAACCTAACGTCGTTCGATCCAGAACGGAAACAATCGACGAAGACTAAAACGCAGTTCTTAACTATTTTAGTCTCACGTTGAGTTTTAGTGTATTAATAAACTTAACGGAGAGAAGAACAACAAGGGGTTCGGTAAAGGTTAAAACTGTTTGTAAAACAATCGTTAACGACGTAGTATTACAATTTGACACGGCATCGTTACTTGTACGTGCGAATAATAATAGGGTAAAAATAATCGTACAATTATTACACGTTTCGTATCAGCAACTATGCATCGACGCTTGTGCGCTAACAGTCACCGCTCACAATTGCTGGAAAAAAACATTCCGACTGTATAGCGAACAGCTGAACAGTTATCTGTGTCAATTATATCTTCTGGTTCGCGCGCTCCGCTACCAAATGTTCACACACGTTATCACCTCTGAGGACATTTAGAACGTGTTCGTATTAGACCAGATCTATAAATTCTGTAGATCGTGAAAGTCTTTTTGATCTACTTTATCACCGTACTTTCACGCCTGATCGAAATTAGTAACGGTATCACCCGCGATGCTGAATCTCGTTCACGAAAACTGGCGTCTAGCTATGTACATGGTACAGGCTTACTACGAATCGTGGCTCTGCGGTTAATCGTGAATTACATCGTATTGGCAGCGAAGTAACAATGCACTTCTCCGTTTTGCGCGAGACGGTGAGAAAAAGGCCGATTCCCGGCGTACAGACGGTATGCTTGGTTTCTAAATTATTACATTACACGCGAGATCCAGAAGAGCTGGATCGACGCGGGTCCAGGTGAAAGTGCTCGAATCGACGTGCCGCATGACCGATCATGGTCCCCCTCACCTATCCGCGATCTCGATCGATCGATTTCCCTGTTTCTACTTGCTCTAAAACCGTAATAACGTGGAAATCAAGGGCTGTACAATAATCGTCTGTCAGTGCTCCTGAATATTCACTTCGCATTATTCTGATTACAATCGACGAAGAAGTCGACGATAGCGTCTCGCGACACTCTCATTCGACGCTCGTTTCTTTCACTTTCCTTTCTCTATACAAATATTACGAAAGTCCGAACGTTGTTGCCAAATGGTGGATACGTCCGGAAGGGAAGAGGGTATGCACATACGGACGGTGAGAGTATCGTTGCTACGCGACACATGCGTGGACGCTTACATGTATTCGTCCGCGCGAGAGTGTAGATTCGCGGTCGTAATTTCACGTGATGAATAAAGAGAGAAAGAACTGCGGCGAGCCCAGAAAGTTTCTATGGAAATATGTGCAAATGAGCTATCGACACAGGGTGGCCCGGGAGACCCTCTCTCGACGTCGAGTCAATTTCACCCCTTTGCATGCTCGAGTCGGACGACGATATCCGCTTTCCACGATTCTTTCTCTTTCTCTCGCTCTAGAAATACGTCCACGTGCCCGATGATAGGTCAGAGTTAAATGGAAGTGCATTCGGTGAAGGCTGCAATTCGTCAACGACGACAGCAGCAAAAGAAAACTCTCGCAGATTAGGATTCTCGGTTTAATTTTACTTTCGCTTTTATGGACCCGGCAGCGTTTGCTCGCTCATCAATCATGCATTTCTTCTGGCACTCCCCGGCGGAGTCGAGTAAATAAGCGGATCGATACCGCGTTTAGAGCGTTTTCTTGTTTAATTACTGACCCTACTACGTTGCGATCATAATAATTGCTACGATAACAGCGTCTTTATTACACCGTAATAAGAATGTTTACTTAAAAACAACGTCGACAAGTTCCACGTGCAGAAGATCGATTATCTTTACCTAGTTCCGAGATGTATAAATAAAGAAGGGTTTGCTTATAGTCTAAACTTTCTTACTAATACTTCATAAAGATACCTATCGTCTATTTCATCCTATTTTTAAGCATTCAATTATCTCTGAGGGCAACTGAAAGTCTCTCTCTCTCGTTTCTCAAAAAAAAAAAAGATCTAGCTTAAGGCTGCTCCGACGTGAGATAGCGTCCCTAAAGATAATCGACCGCGAATTCTAGGAATAAAAAATCCGTTTTTAAGTGGGATAATCAAATCCCGAGGGTGGAGCCTAGAAAGCAACGAGATGACGTGCGTTTATAGCCGTAAACATTTGCTCAGTCATCGAGATTGGATAAAAGAGCCGGGAGCAGTCCGCGCCTCGGCCCCGATTACGCTTTCTATTTTCATCGCCCGTTTCGCGGCGGACTTCGCGATGACACCGGTCATGCGTTACTTCGCAAATATTCTCGGACGCCTCGACGTCTCCTGCATTTAACGCGAGATTCGCGACGTGGCCAAGCGTCCATTCGTCCAGATACGGTCGCTGGTTTTCGAAGAAACGGGAGGCCGTGAGCGCACTTGCTGCGGCTAACGGTAAAGCACGCGCGCTCCGTCACGCGACCGACAATATTCGCGCGTTACGCGTCCGTGACCTAAAACTGTCCGTCAATCCCGACGACCGGGGGATCAGGGCTGACTAGCAAGCCGGCGGCAAGTCCAGTGACAAACGAGAGGAGCATTTTAGATCGCAACGAGTGTCGATTGAATTAGACGAGAAGCCAATTAGAATCTGCTGCCACTTAAAGACTCTCAACGATTGCATCGCGTAGACTGGATACGAGTTGCATTCAACCGATTCGTGCTCGCAAACTGTTTTCGCCTCTCTTGGAAATAATTGCTCTCTGAATCGTTGTCCACAGCAGAGATGCTGATTCACGAGATACTCGAATTACCTCGTTTATTATAATGTCTCTACGATTGCTTCTGGTACCTGGATACCAGACGCAATTCATGCCGCCGGCAGTAAACTTACAAACGATTTTACGTCAAACGGAATTGACCAACAGAGAGTCTGTTAAGATATCTGTCTCAGATTATCGATTCGAATCGCTACTTGTAATTCAGAGACGATGAGCGGCTACGTATTCATAACTTCGTCCGTTCGGCGCATCTGCAATTCAACGATTACAGTACGAACGAGGTCAACCGCGGGAACGGAAACGACCATTAGAATTACAAAGCAACAGCATCGTTAGCCAGCGTGTGATCATGTTTGGCGCCCTTCGTGGAAGGGCGCTGCGCGCCGATGTCGCCGCTGCGCTTTTCATTACTCTATTTCCTTTCAATTGGAACTCGTTAAAAAGGATTGGATGCTATGTAGCTACTAGCTAGGCTCGCGTCTTTTTCCCTGACGTCAAACGAGAACGCAACGACGGAGCCGAGACGCTGGCTGGGAACCAACGCTTTGATAACGTTGTATATCTGCAGTTTGACAAATCCCAGTCGATGCAGTCTATCTGTTTATCTTTGCACATGTATCAAGAGACTACGGAATTGCAGAGGATCGAAACAAAAGATCATAACGAAAATACGGTTTGTGGAACGTTTTTTAATGTTAAAGTTCGAGCAGTAGGCAAACCTTGAGTTGTGCACCTGACACCTATTTATGCGCTCCCACGAGCGGACGCCGAAAAGTAGGACGGTACTCGTGTGAGTTCGTTAGAATGATCCATCAGGGTTCGCGATATAATGCACACGTGCCGATCCAACTAATCCGCGAGGACAAACACGGATGGAAAGACGTCTCGAAGTACCTACAGATATAATATATGTATTATACGCCGACGAGGATGATTGAAATTCTCGCGTCGTTCCAATTTCCGTGTATAACTGCTTTTCAACGATTTCATTGTTCCTTTTCGCTCAAAGCGCGGAGAGGAATCTTTGTTCGAGACTCGCTAATTGAACGCCGGAACGACCTTCCCTGTCCGATCAATTTCCCGATTCTTCCGCGTGTCGCGTTCCAAAGAAGTCGCGAACAATTCGCGATTCGCCTGATTTCGTCGTCCCGCGTTTCCCTGTGCGTCTGGCAACGCTCGAGCAATCGCCTCGCGTAACATGATCCGCGCGACCGATTCTGCAATCGGGAACGAAAGTGCGCGAGATTCGTTATTGTGGTGCGTACTCGTGATGTGGAAATTAATTTGACCGCGAACCGTGTTCCACCGCGACGTCTATAGGCTCATAAAATTTATTTCGTCTGATACTAATGATGATGAAATGTTCTCGCTTTAACTATGTTCTGGTTGCTCGGTATGCACACAGATTTTCACTCGATGCCTTTGAGCTTTCTTAAGTCGGTTTGTCGCGCTGTAATTCCATTTATGGAACTTTTATCGGCGGCCGGGCGAACCTTTATCACCTGGATTATCGCGGAAGTCTGCGCGGAGCAGATGTCTGCAGTCGGTCCGTATTCTCTAAAATGAAATTAATGATACAAAGGCAGAAAATGGCTTTGACTCTTTGGAAAACAACAGACTTTCGACTTTTTCAATAAAATGCATGTATCTACTGGACCTCCAGTTATTTCTAATTCCTCTGAATGTACAAAGCGTTGCGAAATAAAAAATTTTAATCGTTTCATGAAGAATCGTGAAATAAAAATGCCAACATCGTTTATTCATCAAAAGTTATTTTATTTTACGGTACATTACTGCACTTAAATTCGAAGCAGACAAAATGGTTTTCGCTGGCAGTCCGTTCAGACGTTATGATGTTTTACGGATGTATAGGCTATATACTTAAACAATGCTAACATGTTGAATTGGTTATTATAGATTCCCATTAGTATTAAAAAGCTACCTGCAAAATTTTAAATCAATTCATGGATTTTTTGAAAA
>NW_017135881.1:441943-535116 GCF_001652005.2 Ceratina calcarata | reverse complement strand
TAGTTATTTATTCTTAGAATTATTTTTCCGACGTCTGATTTCTTTTTAATTATAAGAAATGCGTTTTTCTAAGGTACATAAACTTTTGGGATTGACTGTATAGCCAATACATCCTTAACTGATTCGGTAGTTTTACCGAATACAAAAATATGTGAACGCTGCTTTCGGTAAAACTACCGAATCGGCTGAAACGTCGCATCGTCTGATCGAGTTATTGCAACGTGATTCTTACAATGTGAAATATTTTTCGGTACATACATTTCCTATGTATAACTGCTTCAATACGTTTAAAAGATCATAATTTAATTTTTTAAACTATAATAATGCAAAGTGTTAAAATAGGATTTCGAAAATTCTTAATATGTAGTCACTCTTCCTTATTGCCTTACCGGATCAATTTCTCTTTATAGGACGAAAATAAAAATTCTCCTTCCGCATGGACTACGCGGTTTAATTATAGTCCAGCGTGGAAACCTGCTCCCACTTTGAGCAATGACTATCTACCGTTCATCTCGTTTCTTTTATGCTACGGACTATTCTTCTTTCTCGTCTCTGATCGCGGAAGTGTAAAAATGGTTCACAGACTCGTAGCCGGTTGTAACCTCTTACCAGCTCGTTAAACCTGAGCGGATGTGCTCGAATCTACTCGACGAATGCGCCCGATGTCCGCGGCGAGAGAATGTCGAAACGAGAAATAATTGGTACGAGAGGGACAATGAACCTTTATTATCTGCCACAAGCCCTCTTGTCCCCTAAACGGACCGATAAGCCGGCAGACCGATGCGCGCGTTCGCTCGTTCGCTCGTTCGCGTTCGCGTCACGCAGTGGAATAAGCCACGCACAGCCATTATGCACAGACAGGCCTGTGCACTTTCACGATCGTTCGGCGGCCGCCGGCAGGCAGGCCGCGCGCGCGCTGTTGGATATGGACACCCGTTTCAGCCAGCAAAGCGAATTCCTGGCGAGGTGCCTGTCGAAAGCTAAGAATCGAATACATTACACGGCTGTCTCGCGCGCCGTCGTCCCCGTTTTGTGTTGTCGGTGCATCGTATCTTCGGGTTTCCGGTTGTTGACTCGCAACCGGGGCCAACGGAAGATTTTCACGTGTCCGTATTCGCGTGAGAAACTTTTTCACTCTCCTCGTTGTTTGCTCGCCGAACGTAACGTTGTGTGTCGTTGAGACACGCTCGTCGCGAATAGTTAGGCAGGGTACGGTCGATAAAATTCTGCAGTGGTTGCAAACGAGAGGCACGATCACGTTTTTCGTGGCCGGACTTTTCCCTGCCGGGTCGTCGGCGTTGACCCAGGTCGCGTGAACCGCGCGTCGATATGTACGCGAACGCAGTAACGACGGGTACCGTCTCACGTGCATGGAAACGCAACGAACGTGCACACGCACAAGCGTTACGTAATCATCCTGGCGTACTAAAAGAAAATTCTCGTCGAATCGCGAGCCAAGAGTGCCGCGGCTGCAGAGGCTCTCGCAATACACACGCCGCGCCACGTTGTGTATCGGAATACACCGTGGCTGTGTCGTGCTCTCCCGCTTCTATCGTAATTCCCTTTGAGTCAGAGTATAATTCGGCATACGGCTGCAGCCGTGCACCGATTCCGTTTATATTTATACCTACGATCTAAATGCGACCGAAGAAAAAAAAATATCTCCCTCTCGTCCGAGCGTTGACCCACGGCTCGCACCGCTGCTGTGGTTGATCCGTTCCAGGTCGGAGCATTCATAGGCCGCCGTGCTGTTTTCCTTTCCTGTCCGGTGAGTCTTTTTCTCCTGGGCGCGCACCGAGCCGCCAACCCTTCCGCCCCGGCATCAGCCCTCTCGGGGGAACTTCTCATCGTAAAAAGACAATGCCCTGGAGATGCGCCAACTCCCGAGCCTATAGAACACTCACTCTCTAGTTCGAACACGGCCGCCTATCGTGTACGAAACACCTATCCCCACTTTTGGCGTCGTCGGTTCTTCATCCAACATACATGCCTCACCTCCGCCTTCGCTTCCTTCCCTCCCTCTCTCCCTCTTCCCTTTCCTTTCTGTCGGTCGTTTAATCGCGAGCTAGCTGCGCGATTCTATTAGCTATTAGTCGTTCAAACGCGTTTAACAATCCCTAAGATGAAATGTGTGTTAGCGGCAGCTTATTTTTAAAAGTTGTCAAGGTTAGTTAACCCGAGACTCCTCGTTTTTTTAAATAGGTTTACGATAAGGACCCAGCTTGCAGGGGCCTTAAGAGGCTCTGCAAGGGTAGTGACCAAATGGCGGGTGGCCCGAAGCCATGCGGCCATTAAGGGTCATAAAATACGTTGGCCACGAGGAAACGTGGAAACTATTAACACTAGATTGCCCAAGGAAGTCATTTTGACTGGTTTTGGGCAAATTTACAAATAATAATGCATAAATTATTTTTTTTTCCCAAGTGAAGTAAATTTTTTTTATTGTTAACATTTACTAATAACTTGACTGGCCACTTGGACGTGATGGCACTTACCCCAGACTCTTGCTAAAGTACGCATCTAGCTAACGATCGACAAAAAATATCTAACATGTGGTTTTATTTAGTAAAACCAATGCTCTATTGAGAATGCCAAACTGCTATACGCTTTCTCTTAATTAAAATCCATGTTGTCCGTCATCGACACTTACTTCCCATTTTCTTCTTTACAATAATACTGCAATGGATGGCATGTGTTGTTATTTCCTGGTCGGACTTCCTCCCTGCGTCTCCCGCGGTATCTTCTCCCTTTCGATAACGCTCTCCGATGCAGAACGAGAGACGGAAATGCTCGATCACTTTCTACACGCCCGGATCGTGTCCCAGTCGTGGTCACTGATTCTGGCGGATAGAAACTGGGTTGCGTGACCGTGGATCGATCGGCGGGATCTCGGTTCGAATCGGCATCGGGGAAAGTGCGCAGGCGGACGGGAAATCGTAGCGATGCGCGATCTCTCGGCTCGTAACCCGATGTTAAAATAGATCGTTCGATTTTTTTTCTCGTTCGTACGGAATAAATTCGTGCGTCGCGAAGTCCTCGCCGATTGACCGTGAACACGTACTACTCGCTTTCATTGATTTTATCCGCGTCAGCCGGATACTTTCTACGTCGCCGATAACATTCGCGTTATTTTCACTGCCTGCTCGCGATCGATCGAGGTGGCCGAGGATATCCTGGAGGCCGAGAATTTCTCCTCGGAGCTTTTGTTTACCCCGTCTCTGTTTGTCCGACGATGGAATCGATGCTACTTCCGCTGTTGGATTTAAAAGGAACCAGTGTCTTGAGAAACCGGGTCAAGGATGCTGTTGTTATTATTAGATTTCGGAAGAAACGTGCAAGGAAGTTTTTCCTTCCGACGTAGGTCACTTGTTCGCTAGCCCCGGTTGCCGAGGGTGAATATTAACGCGGTTATCTCTCACGCCGGGCTCGTTCGGGATGATGAAATTTCGCGATGAACTTCGTTTACGAGGCGAGTGCTGCGCGATAGCAGAACTCAATAATCGACTTTTACCGTCATCGGGAGAGTAATATCTCAGTCGAACTTGTCAGAGTTGAAGAAGTATTCGCCAGACTCCTAAATTCGATAACCGAAACGATAACGAAGCTGTGCCGCTACATGTTGGCAACTTATTACACATTAATTTGGAATGTCCATAATTAAGTTACTGACTCCTGCCATATTATAGAAGTACCTATTGTGTTCCCCGACTTCCTCATCCGTTTTGCACGTTCAATAAATCGCGGAGTTTTGCGCCGAAAAAAACGTGCTCGTGGTCTAAAACTATTTGTCGCGGTACCATTCACCTTGCGTCGAATGTAGTCTAAACTGTGGACTAATGCGCCTCGGAGACATGTGAAAGGAAGTAAGAGGTTGGAATTCCGTAGTAGTGTTATCCAATTTCGCTGACAATCGTCAACGGCGGCATTAAATGGCCGAGTTTCTAACAGCGCAGCGGCCGATTTCCTGTCGTCGTTCGTCGCCCCTACCATTCCTCCTGTTTTCCTCGGTCGCTTCGCGTCGCCTGTCGCGCCATATATCATTTTCCGACGCGGCAGCTAGTCGAGTCGTGTACACTTAATCGTTTCTTTCGCGATTAAATTACACATTATGCCTGCGGAACTAACTCCGTCGTCTTTTTTCTCTCCCCGTCGTCGTCAACCGTTACCATTTCACATTTTGAAGAGCGACGAAGACAGTCGCGAGGCGTAAACCGCGTGCTCATTGTTTTCGTCCGCGCGAATTCTAATCACGTGAATAAGGAAGTGCGAGATAGCCATTCAAAAATAAAGTTGACGCGCGATGCATACTGTATCTAAACAGCGAGTCGCCTTGAGACGGAAGTCCAACCTAGAGTCTTGAATTCCAATTTTATCGAGCTCGGTCATGTTCCTGCGGTTGCTTTATTGGTCATCAAAATTTTCAATCTTTGTTTTACGGTCAGTTCTTAAAATGAAATTTTCAGCGGGTCTCACAGCCAATCCGACGTTTCGTCGGAGTTTATATCGCTCCTGGAACAGATCCCTTCCTGTTCGTCGTGCGGATCACGTACGAGAATGTACAGAAAGGGAGGAAGAGGGGAGGGAGATGGCGAGGGGAACGTTTAAAGGACGCTCGGAGCTATTGCTCGATGAATCGTGCGATCTATTTTACCTTGCACACAAACTACATACCGCCCGACCAGTAACCAGTATTCCATTTGTAGTTACAAAGGAACATAGCTGGACTTTGTTAAATATCATAATATGAAATAAGACGTCCAGATTCTCTCTCTCTGTCGTTGACATTTACTAAATCAACCTGGCGATCTGCGCCGAAATTGGCCTCTTCATTAACTGCAAATGTCATTCCGAATCATTCGTTTCGCAATCTGTTCTACGTTCGAGCTTAATCTCATATATTAGTCGACTCGTATGGGCATCTAGTTCCCCACTATTAGTATGGAATGATAGCCGAAGGCAGTGAACGAAGGGGGACGAGGAACCGAAAGTCGCTGGCAAGCATTCGAATTCTCTAGCGCACGAGTATCCTTGATCCTGGTGCGCGCACGGAACGCGATCTGTACCGCGCGCGCCCGGCGAACGAACGAGGCCAAGCGAAAGGATCGCGATCGTTCACAACACAGAAACGTGGTCGAACGTGCAACGTTTTCCTATTGGTCGCTGGCCGTCGGCCGACTCCGGCAGACCCGGCGTCGCCCGCGGTTTACGTTACCGATTACATCACTCAGAAACGACCGTGCTTGGTTCCCTTCTGTAATAAGTGCGCGAGGGGACGCATTCACCACAGCGGAACCATTCGGCGGTTGGTTACGTGCTCGTACGAATTTGCACGCGTCCTCGTATGCAACGAAAAATACGTCCCGACGAATGGTAGACCTTGAACGGTGACTGTGTATCGGGCGGACCGTTTCGAGCAATAATCATATGCTTAATGATTCGAACAAAGCTAAAACGTAATCTACTGAAAGTAGGTCGAAATATCATATACGTAGCAGAAAGCGACGTACAAACGTAAAGATCCTTCGTGATTTCAGGAGATTTATAGCCTCGTGCTCGGAGCCTGGGAAAAAACGCGAGCTGCATACTGTCGTAACGTGTCACCTGCTCGTCACTTTCCGTTTTATATCTCGAAGAATTACATTGCCGAGCGGTTAGTAAGTCGGCAGCGTAATCGGAACGCGCTGGAATCTTATTTTCAAAGGTGATAATGCGTCATTTCAATGACAGCGAGCTCGCGTCATTCGCACCGGTCGTCCTCCTGCGTCTCGATTTCCAGGACTCGCGATTCTTATTTTCTCGGCCACGTAAGAACGTCACGCGACGGCCGGAATCATGTGCCGAGGCGGTGACGTACGTGCATTATTTATTCGCATGCAAATCCTCTGATTACCCTCGGAACTGTCTCATTCGAAAGAAACGGCGTAAACATAATTCCGGCCGACTGTCTTTTTTATCAGGTGAAATGAAGTCGAGGGTTCGTTTGCGACCCGCTTAGACATTCGCTTTCGCGGGTCACACTAGTCTCGTGACGTGTCTGCGCTTTTTTTAGAAGTGACAGACCGTCCGGCGCGACTAGAGGAGTAGCCCGAGTAGAAGGGATCTGCCAACGAGACCGGCTGGCGGTCGTCCTAGAAATAAAAAAGATTCGCTTTGGAACTCGAACCCGGACAAAACCTGATCGGACGACCCTGTTGCCCTCAACGTTCGCCTCGTTGCAGCACGCTAGCACGAGATTATGCTTCACCGGCTGAGGCCGAAGGTTAGGCTTTCGCAATTTTTCTTGATTCGAACAACTGAAACTCGATTACCCGATCGAGCGAATCGATACGCTATCGAACTCATTGTCGTTTTACTTGAAACGTCGCGGTCCACCTGTCAAGATATAAATTTCCATCACTCTAATTCTCCAATCGTCTTGAATATCAATAAACGAATATCCGTTGTTAGTTAAAATTGCTTTTATATCATAACTTTCTACACTTTCGTACACATACTTTCGATAATTTTATTTAACTGTCAAAGAGATAATCGGAGCAGCTGGACGATTGCCCTCGACAGCCTGTTGTCCTTATGCAAACATACCGTTTACCTTGCAACGGTGTTCTATTTGCGTTCGCACGACGTATAGGTAACAGCATCGATTTTTATACCGCCGGTGGGATCTTCGAATTCACACGTAATTTTGGCACTAGTCGCGGAGCAAAATCAGCGCTTGGGTATTTCGCGAACTTCTCAGATGCGATTGCGACACGTTTGTATGTATTTACGTTGCTACTGACAGTACTGACTCCGTTCACGCGTCTAACTACCTATATTTGATGCAACGTTTGATGCAACACTCCGAGAGTGACGTTTAATTAAGTAGACTTCCACGCAGTTTTAAATCATTATAACGAATATCCCAATTTCTGTACACGTCACAACTTCTACTCAGTGAGTTAAAATATAATAATATAGGATTGTAGATTAAAAAAGAGACAGTATAAGTATTTATTATTTCGAAGTAATCGTTTCAGTCGTAATCCACGTAATAAAAAGATAAATGAGTCGTACACAGACATTTTTATTAGATTAAACTGTACACGGAAATCGGTGGCCGAGCATGCGAGTGACAGTTAACACATTTTGATTATGTGTTATGATATAATCTTTGGTTATGACATTGCATGATGCGAAACTATCGAAAGGCGCAGTGATGATATTCGAGGAAACCGGCAGATTGATCGGTGTAATTAGCGGTAATGGCCGCGCATCCGTCGGCTCGTTTGTTTCGGTTGCGTCATCGCGTTGCATTTCGCGTTAACCTCGCGTCGAAGCATTTTCCTCGGTCGCTCGTCTAGAAAATGGCCTCGGGAATCAAGCGACCAGTCATGCACACTGTGGAGTTTCCACGTACACGCGGGACCATATTGTTCCGTGCGCGCGTAAAGAACTCTCTTACGTAAGAGCTCTCTAGCGTTCCGCTATGGACAAGTTGCTCGCGAAAGAATTCCTTTCGAATACCTCGAACAACAGCTGACTTTCCCGCAGCGATAAACAAGGGAGTAATTGCCGGTGATCTCGAAGAATTAATATCGGAACGTAAAGGGTGTCCGATCGGTCTAGTCTTACGTCATAGCTATTTGAACGATATTAGAAATTTCCGATAGCGCTATCAGTGATATGGTAGGGCGAACGATGTGATAGTGTTTACAAATAGCCAGTGAAAACGTGCTCGAGATAGCGGTCCGTTGATTGCGAATGTTTGCTAAAGAGTCGATTACGTTAACGCGATAAGTGAATCTCTAAATCATTAAAAACTAAAGCAACGTCACGCGAAACGATTCCACTGTATAAATTTATTACCGCTTCTATACACGATTCGGCGATTCCCGCCTTCCTTCGTTCGAGCGTTCTATTTTCTGAAACATCCTGTATAAGATAGACCCGTAAATTCGCCGTTTCCGGTGCATAATAATCGCCGTTGTACGGTGTTATGAACAACGGCTCCATTATCATTATGAGCTACGCAAACAACTCGGCGTCACCGGGACTGAAAATGTCGCCGGGCAACAGAAATAACCGCGCATACAAATAAGAATCAGGTTAATTGCCGTTGTTTACCTGAATATTCGATCCGACACGTGGCAACGACTTCCCGTGTCAAAGAACACGTTCCGCAGCGCGCTGAAATCGAACACGAGCCGCAAACAACTCGCGTTAACAATCGGAACGCGTACATCAGCTCCGAAAATACTCGGAGATAAAGCTCACTTTCGTATTGTACGATCGATCATACTGAAATTCCAGATTGTTGCTAAAAATAAAGCTGGCTAGCGGATGATCGAGGGGAAAAAATAGCCGCTTATCTGGCCACTGATCAATCGTCAATTTATCTACCGTCGACCTTAATCCGTCAGCTTCGAGCGTTTTCATAGAACGTACCGCTTCCGACATACCCCTTGTGATCGATTCGCAGTCGAACTTCCCTCTCCCCGTCTGTTTGCCCGTCGCTTCACTTCGTTTCACTCGGCGTTACGAGGACGATTTTACTTTTACGTAACGAGCACCGACCGAGTGCATGCGCGACTCGTAATTCGAGAACGCCGCTCTTATCGCTTTATTAGCCGTTCTTTATGACGAGGACGATCCCGCTGCGTCTCGGAAGGCTGTCATTATCGAAGGAAATCTGCCGGCTGGTGAAAATTCCCGAGGGAAACTCCCTGGTTCCATCGTGATCACGCGAGTCTCTGTCACGGAAAAAAGATGAATGTGAAAATGTCGTGAAGATCTTTTCACCGAACACTGAAAAAAATTAGTCCAACTCGATCTCAGAAAACAACTAAGGATTTCCTTATTGGATAATGTTCACGTCCCGGTAATTGGAGACAAAGTGTATCAACACGAGCGCGCGGGAAAAGCGATGCCAACGCGCGAAAGTTTTCATAAATGAATAATTCGCTAGCGCGGAAGGCGCCAGAGAAGCGTTGAGTCTCTCTCGATGAGAACGTCTCACGAGAGCTAATTCAATTAGACGCAAAGGCGCGAAGAATTTATAGAATAGATAGTGGATTCGCGCCATGTTAAAAATAAATGATTCATAGTTCGCTTCGGTTGGCTTATTTTTGATCATAAGGACAGAACGGTTTTCGAAGACGTGCATAGGATGATTGTGGAAAAACACGACTTCCCGTTTCAGTGCTCCGTTTTGTTCGTCGTCCAGCGCATCAATTGCGCGTTAAGTGTAGAGACTGATAGCGTTAAGGATAGCTCGATTGATGAAGCAGTCGCTTAACGAGCGGGACGGGGTAGGCGGGCGATCCGGTTTTAATCTCTAGTTCGAGCCGATCGATCGATTCTTTTTTACCTTCGCACAATCTGTAAACGAGGTTTTAATGAGCGGACAGAAGTAGCGGAATGCTGGACGAAGTTGAATGAAATTAATTAACGAGCTCCAGTCCGTTAAATGGGTGGAAGAAGAAAATCGATGGGTAAACAGTAACTTGGGAATAGAAGAACAGATGAGAACGCCTGAAGTAGTAACAGTCGCCGATACCATTTCGGGTTAAATGGGTCGCACATCTATGCACATTCTTTTATTGTCTTTAAGTGGCGAATCCGACGACTCTCGAAGTAGGTTTCTTCGACTGAGCACTAATACGTAAATCGTTTCAACGCAAAACGTTTCGCGAATCTATAAGTACGCGTATATACCTGTCGTTAAGATAAATCCGCTAACCGAAACAACTTGTGGCAATTCTCCAAACCAGTGCATGCACAACAACACTGTCAGTCACAATTAGCATGACACTTAAGCGTAAGGGAAAACTTTTCAAAATCACCGATCTTTTGTCGAAGATGTCGACTGAAATTTGTCATAATCGGTAATAGAGAAGAGGACTCGCGTTATTGGAAAACATATTTTTCTTCGGTGTCATTCGTGAGAGGCCGAAATCCTTCAGCACGCAACCTCGCGATTGGGGAGAACCAATTTGTCACGAAATTGGAGTCGACAGGGAATTGGCGAATTCGTGGGAGGAGACGGCACGTGTCGGCTCGAGGAGGAGCGAAAATTGTTATCGCGCTAGCATTCTTTCGTCGTTTCGCTGAAATCAGCACCGAGCAACGGCCAACGTCCGGAATCCACATTGTTTTGATGGTACGTAATGGCCGGTTGATGAATCGTGGACGGGTGTCGAAGGTAAACGGCACGCGTCGTTCGCTCGGGCCGTGAAATATCTATACCTACGTATGCACACAGTCGAGTAAACATGAAAATATCCTCGCCGCGAAAATAGACATCGTCGAAAAGGCCGTGCGAATTTATTTATACGATTACCGAGCTCTCAACTTTCGCGCGAGGAAATCTACCAACGTGACGCGTAAACAAGACCGCTATCTGTACTAGCCTCGCTTACGCGATACGACGATCATTGGTTAAACGATCGAAACGATTGTGAATCGCGTGTAATGATAAATCCTGCGTGCACGCGGACCGGCTCGATTCGAATTTGCAGTATCTATGCGAACGAACGGAAATTGCAGTCCGCGAATCGAGAATTTTCCATACGAACAGACACAGCAGACAGCGAACAATAAGTCAAACGATTGTGCTGTTAATTGCTTATTCGATGAATAAACATGCCACTGCTGCGGCAGATGGATAGAATTCTGTCCCAAAGGAGGAACGCTAATGGTTAGATAACGTCCGGCGCGAGCAGACGTCGCGGCACCAAGGCGAAAAAACAAATTTCTTATCGGCGCTGATGCAGACCAATGAACGCGGTTATCGCCACCAAAAATCGTAGAAATTTTATCGGATTCACCGATAATTGATTCTCCGCTTAAAACTGCAAATTCGTAATGAGTGGAGCGGCGAGAAATCGATGGTCGTCCGAGAAATCGCATGAATTTTCAAACGCGCATTAAATCACACTGATAACGCGCTCCGGTTAACCTATTGTGGCAATGCTCGTTAACGAGACCGCGGCCTTACGTAATTCGACACGTGTCCATTTTTTCATTTCTCGCTTCCCCGTCGACGATTGTTAACAGCTTCTCCGCGGTTCGGAGAGATAATAAGATTACGTCGGGACGTGACGCGATGGCAATCGAGGTAAAGCGAATCGCGCGGAATCGCCGTCGCGCTGCAATTGATGAAAGGATGGCAAGGCGCGCGTCAGTTCGATTAAAATGAAACACCGCGGACGGCAATAAATAAGAGAAGCCAGGCCACGATTGCCTCACGTGAGCCAGCTGTGAATCGGCTGATATTACCTCCACGCTCGCGTAGATACAATGCCATGTTTTATAATAGCAAAGTCACAACGTGGGTACGTACGCTGCCGCGCGACGGTGCGTGCTAACGGCAAACGTCGAACGGGAAGTCGTTCTTTGTCGGAAAACAGATACGCCAAGTCGCATTTAAATTGCGTGGATGCCCTGACACGAAGATTAAATACACATAAATCGAATGACTGTACGAAATCAAAGCGCGGCTCGCAAACGGCCTACATTTATCTCGCAGCATTTGCTCAGTGGCGGTAATCAATGTTTTTTCGTCTTCATTCTTTGTATGCACGAAGGCAATACTTCCTTCGGCGCTGAATCTTTCATTGGTTTCTTGCGTTCTTCTCTATTAGTCTGACTCGGAACTGCAAGTAGAATAGGGTCGCCGCGCGGCGATTGATCAGCCGACACACGTCAGCCGGAACGTCTCGTAGTATTTGTATCTCGAGCGAAGGATTTTGCATTTATTTCCAGGAAATATTCAAGTGCTAAATTTTATTCACGGTGAATTAACTTTTTGATAGCATTGGAATTTCTAAATATTTAAGTAATTTATGCGTTACATAGTATATATTGAGCATTTCGTAAGTATTGATATATTCCAACGATGGCTAAATTTATACTTCGCCGAACAATCGGGAACACATCTGAAGGATAATATTTGACGTAAAAGCTCGGCGTAACAAATGATAGTCGAACCACAGTCGAGGTTCGGCATTCACGCGGTTCTACGAACGGGAGCGGAAAAGTGGAGCAGAGCTCTTTAAAGTTCATGCCATCGCGTCGCCGGGATAACGAATCGATTCGTCACGGGTGCATCTTGTAGCAAACTCCGAGCATCTTCGAAGCCAAACAAAAAGCGTCGCTCGGTATCGAACGCCCACGCGATCAGAAACTTGTAGCCTTCGGATACCATCAGCTAGTTGCCAAATATGTTTTTTGCGTAACATTCTTGTATCGACTCGTCCGCGAACATTGAAAACGATTGTTACATGAACACAATTATCAGGTAACCATAGAATCAATCATTCTCAGTAACAAACACCATACATTCAGCTTGCAAGAAATATTTTTATCACACGTTATAGATCTTTATTTACTTATTGTTAGACCTTTGGACTCGTTTACTCATCCTCAAATAAATAGAACCTCAAAAATGGGTTGAATTTAATTCGACCCCTGCGGCACATTACAGTTGACGCATTTGTCAATCAACGAGAAATTCCATTCAAATTATTATACACAGCATTGGATTGTCCAGCTTTAATAACATAAGCCAGTTGCAATTTCAATGATTTACCATCAAATATCCACGTTCAAACGCTAGCTAGTTTCGCCAGAGGCTGGTGGCTAGAGAACGGGGACTCGGTCGACCCACGCACGTTATCACGCGTAACTATCTGCGGCCGTGGAGAGAGACCACATAGGGGGATGACGAGTGTGTAGGAGAGACATGCAGATCGGTGGTGCAACAGCTCTAGCCTTGACATTGCCCTCGGTTACTTCACGCTTATGTAATCCAATGCAGCCAGCAGACCTACCACGTGTTAATGCAGCACACGCCTAATGTGGTTTACTCCCTGCGGTCGGTTGGCTCTCTGCGTGGTTGCGCGTGCATTTACGTCCACGCAATTCCTTGAAACAAACGTTTTATCGGAGATTGCTCGAGAATGGAATCTAGCCAATGTTTAATCAACAATATTCATTCGAAGTACATCTCATTCTTAATTCCGGAAATCCACAGGGTAAATCTAACTCCGTATTCCGTAGCAAACGATTTGGAATGGTCGTTAATAATGTTGCCACTTAGACGAACGAACATCGCAATATAGGAAATTATTGGTGTGGATATCGGATGGAAGTGTACCATCGAGTTCGATCACTTCCGTTTGCCATCGATCGAGGAGATTGCAGCGGCCCGGGTTAGGTGTCTGCATAAAATACATTGCGCGAATCGAAGCGGAAGAACAAGGTTTAATCTAGTTTGCCGCGGTAATTGCTCTCGGCCACTCGTGCCGATCGACTGTTTACGTGGATACATCGTGATTACGCTGGCCATTACGAAATACTATTAACTTTCCTGCGAGGTATTCTGCACTCTCGACTTTGCAGCGTTTTTGTTGGAAATAAAGAAATTAAGGAAGACTAGGTAGGCGTGATGAGTAATTAAAACAATAATGTCAGAATGTAATCATACATAAAACATGATATACTGACACCTCTTATGACACTTCACCGGTGAGTCGGAGGTAATCGATGCGCGATGCCCACTCTTCCCACATCTGTTACGATCACCGTTTGTTGAATCAGTGGTTAATTAATGTTTATTACATAACCGGCGTGCGCTGGAAAACGATGCGTGCAACCAAGCCATCGATTCATTCGAATGGGTGGCCTTTTCCAGTCTAATTGCGAACGCCTAAGGTATGATTATCAAATCATCTTACGATGATTAGACCGACCGAGAGATAGAGAACGAAGCGTTCATACCCTTTCGAAACAACCAGCACGACGATAAAACGAGACGATGCTAATTATAATTGAGATTCTCCTTTATTCGAATTCCCAATAACCTTCCTTCCCTCGCGTCTTCTTGCACAAACCAATATCGCATCGTCAGAAGGAAATTTATTATTAAATTACGGATGCGCTTACTCCATTAGCATAATAAATCAATAACAGCAGACGATGCCAATTAAGTCGAACTTTTTCTCTCTTCGACTCTACCCTGTTGGCCTTTTGTGCTGGTATCCTCTTACATAAACCAATCGCAACGGCTGGTGCAAAAGAAAATTTATAATTTATCGATACGGGGTCATCCGCAGTTATCGAAACGACGGTAACCAACTAAGCTGACGCATCGCGCGCGAATCGATCGATGTTTTTGCGACGATTCCATCATCGCCGACGTAACCGGCGAAAACAACAAGCTTGTCACGGAGCGTGTCGGATACACGGCACGATCCTGGTATCCGGCGCACTTAACCGGTTTCGCACAGCTGACCGTAAATCATAATCCTTGCTCCAAGTTCAACCCGGGATACCGGATCGTCCTCATCCATGCGTCATTGCTCCAGGGGTTAAATGGTCCAAGGAAGTGTGGAGCGCGGTGATTTAATCACTTTCGGTTTTTACTCCTCCCTGCCACCTTGCCCCGTCAACTCTGACAGTAGTCAGATCCAGTTACAAGCCACGCGCACCGCTCCGCTTCCGATCGGTTGCGTATCACGAGAGGATCCGCTGAAGAACACGTGACATTGCCTGGGTACTGCTTCACACGGGTCCTCCTTCGCTATTACTTATCGCACGGTGTCCAATGGCAGTGGAAGATTTCTTTCCAGTGGAAGATCACTTACCGCAGTCGACACCAATCACACGAGCCAGAAAAACCAGAGGAAGAGACATAATAACAATTAGTCACCACTATCTCGTAATAATAAAAGCAGAAGGTGACTGAGTTAATAGCTCGTTTTTCTCGTCACGATAAATCGATTATCGGGACAAAGAAACAGAAGAATCCAATACTTCCACTTGTAATCTTTGTCCACCCCCAACCCCTGTCGCCGTTACTCGAGTGGAAAACGAGGAAGCACTGTTCTCGTCTTCGACCGTTCCTCTCGCATCCCCCTAATAGATAGAACAATAGAATTCTATTTTTACGAACAGTACTATTCTTCTACTAATACTTGGATATGCAAATTTAGTATCGTCCGATTCTTATACGAAGAAACTGCTTCAATAATATATTGCATATATGTATTTTTCTATATGAACTGAGCGCGGATATATAAGATACAGGCACGTCTTCCCCGCGATCGATAGCCACGCGGACCACGCGGTGACCTATTCCTCGCGGTGAGCGAGGGCGTCCAAGCGAATGGCACTCGCGACTTCCTTGCGGCGAGTGTATCGCACGGTCCGACGAACAAAGAGGAAACTATTTCTGTCCGTTTCATGGAAGTGACCCCGGTTAAAAGCGAGCGTGGCCGGAACACGTTCTCGGGGTCCCTTTTGTATTTAGGTCGCAAGCCACCACGCTTTCTGCCAGGCCCTGCACCCTGAGCCGTGCGACAGTCATTAAATATGAGCCTTGTTCCAAATTTAGTGCCGGGCACGGGTCTCGAAAGGCTTCCACCCTCTTCTCTCGCGCCTCCCCCCTGTCCCGTCGCCGCCGCCGGTTCCGCGCGGCTGCGAAGGTTTTTGGCGCTCGTAAAAGATCTCCCAGAACGGCACCGCGGTGCGTCGAAACGCGCGCAGCGGTGTCTATGTAGCGGGTAACTCGTGAGGCCTCCCTCTGACGCACGGCGATGATCCTCTCACGGGAAGTTGCTGCAACGCTTCTGCCGAACACCGAATTATTTATAGAGTTAATTGTTACGCGATGAAGTATGATCTTGGCGACGGTTGTTGCCGAGCTGAGTAATTCCCTTCCGGTCATTCTATTTGGAAAGCGGTTAATCGTACGTGGAAACAGAAGGACTGGCCTTGATCTTGACATCCGTAAAAGACACTTGAAAACTGTTGTTCGCTTAGAGGCTTAGACCTTCTAGATTACGGGTTGTTTGAAAAGAAACCGTAGACCATAAATGACGTCACGTTTGATAGAGAAATCAATTCGTAACAGCTGCCCGGGTTCTCCCCTTATCAGATACCGATTTCTTACAACCTACAATCTCTTGCAATTGGTTTATCAGGCAACTGCTCGGAAACACGAAACACCTGGTATCGGAAAACGATCACTGCAAACGCCAAGGGTAGAAAACCGCATTCGATTCGCACATCCTTCAATTTTTTGTAACCTGAAAACGATTCTTAAGGCGATTTACTTCATCGTTCACGCCACTTGAGAATAGTACATGCAAATCATGGTTCCAGAGGTTTGAATTCGTCTCTCGCGAAGAAGATCGCTCGAAACGCCTGAAGTACTAGCTGGAGGCAGTTGAGGCGATTGACTAATCCAAAATTTATTGTTCTCTGGAAGGTCGGGCGTGCGGGAACGACTGTAGGCAGAGGCGGGACGAGCGGCGGCACCCACGCACGCTGCCCACACTGTCTTTCACGGGATCTGCATAATTGGAATCGCGGTGAAGGGCATCGCGCCGTTCCGTTCCGAATTACTCGTGAATCGAAGCCATCCACGGGAAAACGAGTAACCGTTATCGGAACCGTGGATCTGGCTATTCGTTTATCTCTCGATTAACACGCAGCCTAAATAACCTGTCAGCGACTTCTCTCATCCGTTAGAAAGCTCTTTTTTTCCTCGAGTCGCGAGAAATCGATCGTCGATTAAAATGAAACGAGGAGAGATTTCCCGACGGTACGTGACAGAAATTATTGGAGAACAGAATAGATAAGCCTGCTCGCAACTAGAGAAGTCGGTCATACTGATCGAATAATAACTCCGCACGGCCTGCTGGTCGAACGAACTCGTCGGTTAGGTCCATCGTGGCATTAGACGACGCGAGGAGTTTGAGGAACACGGATAGGCTATCGTCGCGAGTGCATAATATTCACCGCATGCATATAGGGTGGGGGGGTAATCGAACTCGAAACTGGGTCGCGTCCGACCGATCGGTAGACGACGAGGCCTCTATCCCGAGCTTGTTCTCACTATTTTTCTTGCACTCCTTATCTGCCGTCTGGCCAAGGAGCGGCACGGCTATCTGGCTAATTTCCCCTCGGTCGTGACACGCGATTAGGGGATAAAGAAATTATCGTTTAACCAATCGCTCGTATCACGTGTTGACTTTAATATCATGCGGGAATTACAGCGTTGGGGGAACAGTATTGAAGCCGAGCGAAAGGAATACACACTCCGTATTCGATGTCTCATAATGCTACTTAACTCCGCCCCCGAGTTGCAAATGTTGCAATTGCCGCACTCCAGACTGTTATTATAAGATTCTTCCCTCCCTCGCGTACGCTAAGGTGAATAAATCTATTAGAAAGTTCTCAAAATCTCTGACCCGAGCAACATTATTTTTTTCTTCACTCGCCATTTGTTAGCACTACTGTGCGTGTAATAGAAAATATTTGTTTCTTCTTTGACGTCCGTTACTACGTGCGAATTCGTAACGCAAATAAGTCATACGAAACGCAAACGGAGCAACAGGCACCTGCCTATCGAGTCGTTCGAAATTGCGAGCCACGCTTGTTTTCTGCGTTAATATTCGCGGTCTCGTGGACGGCGGCGTTGGTTGGGAACAGCAGGAATGGCGACCGAGGCCGGAACGATCGAAACACGAGCCCCGGCGCGTAATCCAGTTAGCGAAGTCGGTCGACGCACGCAGAAAACGCTCTGTTTCTCATGGCAGCTGCTGGCAATAATTGCCAGCGTTAACTTTGTTCCATTTCCCGGCACCGGGAGGCGTCAAAAGGCGTCCCGAGACTCGATCACTCCCGATCGATCGCGCGAGAAACGTTTTCCTTAGCAACGTCCGTTGGCTCCACTTTGAAAATTGAAGTGCTTTCTGGAAAAACGGCAGGCGGAACCTATTCAACCAAACTTCAAAGCGTTTTTGTCCACCGTTGCTGGCTTGCGAGAAATTTCTAAAGGTCTATACACTGTCGTATTGCAATCTCGAAGACGAGACCAATCTTCTTACGTTCATACATTATAAAATTTATATTCAACTATTTTTATTCAAGTACATCGATTATATTACACATTCTAATTAGGTGTCGATTCGTGTAGGAATGTTTTTAATTAACACTGGAGGAGACCGGTTTTGTCTAACGCTTCTGTAGGTGGCCATGTTCGTCAGAAAATGAATGAGACACCCGTCATTCAAACAAATCGTCGCCATCTTTGGAGAACGTTATGTAAATATTTAATTGTGCAAAAATAGAATAGATTGCGAAGCGAACTGTTGCATTTCCCGGATGGTTCTTCGTTCGGATCTTGCAGCGAGTCCCACTGTTCGATTCATTCAATGTTATTAACAGTCCCTTCAACGATTATCTCCAACATCATTTTCAAGTACTTCATTCCCCGACGTCTTCTCTATTACCCGCATCGTAAATATCATGTAGTTCTCCAGAATTGATCAATGAATTTCCGAAAAGTTTCAAGGTATTAAATTTCCTTAATCATCATGTTCGTGTTTCTTCATGTTCTAATTAATTCGCGCCGTGAACTCTTCCCCGAATTCTAATTGCGACGCGGCTGCCTCGTAGAGGAACCCGACGTTTAACTGTTAAACGTCACCCGGACGCGTGCCGTCGTCTCACACGTAATTGAAGACTAATTGGAAAGCGGAGTGACGGTAATTTACCGTTTATTCCGATGCTTCTCGTCGCATCTATCTAAGTTCGAGCACGCACGCGTCCTCCATTCTTTCCTGCGTTTTTTTTCCTCTGTTTCTTCTGTTTCCCGACGCGACGGTTCACGAGCGCACCCGCGTGCTCCAGTTCAGTTCCAGCGAACATGAGGTCTATCGCCGGTACGGGGTCAAACGGTCGTTCGGGCAATCGTAGTGTGGCTGTTGCCTTCACCGGATTTGGGTCAAACTACACCCAGAAGCGAATCCTCTGCAGTTCCTGGTACCTTGAACCCGTGAAACAATCCGCCGTTTTACGCGCGGAGTTCGCTGTTCACCTTTCGTTTCGACGGACTTAGCAACCTCCTTTTTCCCGTTTAACACTTTTTAAAGGAACCTAAGGAAAGCCTGGCTTCTTTTATAAGCTAAAGAAAGTCTGCTTGCAACGAGTTTACTGATTTGAGTTTCGAATTCTGCCTTCGGAAACTGAAGACAAGATTGATTATTCTATTATCTCTGAAAATGATATTCGCGTTTGATTGTATAATTTATTCTATCAGATGTGAGCATAAAATATACTGGAGATTAACTGTGTATTACTACGTTTCTATTACTGTATAGTATGTTTTAATAATGATCTGAGATTTCTATTCATAATTTCGTTGATCGATGGTGATATGCGTAGGTTGCTGTACGAAGATAATCGCCTCGAGCATTGTACTCGTCTGTATACCTGTTCACAGGATTGCGAAGGCGTACTTGACATTAAGGTTGCCTTCGAATCGCGGAGCATTCGAATTATTCTCAAGGAGCTCGTGACGATGTTCGCGAGTGTAGCTCCGAGCAGTTTAGAGCCTGCGATCGTCGATAGATAAACGCCGATGGTTCGATAGAGTAACAAGATTTTGACGTCAGCACGCGTCGACTCTGGTTGCGAACTGAACTGTTCGAACCATGCCTAGCGTGTCATTTAATTTATAGGTTCGCAAAAGTTTAGTATCTTCTCACTATCACCCGACGTTTACAAATATATTAATATCGGAATGTTCCTTGAATAAAATTACCAGTGTAAATAATGAGACTGATAGAGGTATGTAAATGAAGAGTGCATTGTGTTGTTAGTGGAGATAAGATACGTGGAAAATGAATTGAACGTCAAATAAATTTCTTTTTAAATTTCTACATTTTACTTACGAAGCGTTTTAAAATTCATTAATATCTTTGTTCGGTTCGTTACACTTGCGCGGTAGTTATAATTCAATTTCCTCGAAGAATCGCAGTTGTTAAACAGTGACTAAGCGCGAATTTAAAAGTAACAAGTTCGACGGACTGTAAGAACGCGCTCGTGAATTCTGGCGAGGAAAAGTAAAACCGGAAGACCGTTTTCCGTCTGATGAGTGCCGCTTTATGCTATATCTCGACTGCATAAAACATAACGCTCGGCCGTTCGCGAGTACTCGAAAGTATTCTAGCTTTACGTAAGATGCATTGGAACGTTACATAACGGTCATTAAATTTCGCTTAACAATTAGTTCCGCGCGTCCGTCTCTAAACAAATCAATGCAATTTCGAACGGCCCGTGGCATAATAATTTTCGTGGAGGGCCAGTCGCTGATCTCTAGCCGACTGTTTCGTAAGGCGCAGCTGCGAGTCATTATCCTCTCGCCTACCTTGGCTTTCCCCGACGATAGAAGCGATTCGATTCGATTCGAGCCTCCCTTGTCCCCTCGCCAATTCCTCTACACGAGAGAATGATCGTTTCTAGAGGCTGATCCAAATAATTTCGCAACTACGTCGAAGGCTGTTCACGGACTATAGTTACTTAGCGGTAGAGGTGGAATTCCGTTCGGTTCCCTGTCTCAACTTTTAAGACCTTTTGTCCGCGACTTAGTCACTCATACTAAATAAATAATGTCCGTGCGTAAACAAAATTTCCACCATCTCATTGACTGATTTAAATGCTCGTGACATAAAATCTTTAACCTTGCACGGTAAATT
The DNA here is from genome assembly GCF_001652005.2 of Ceratina calcarata. Classification (NCBI taxonomy): domain Eukaryota; kingdom Metazoa; phylum Arthropoda; class Insecta; order Hymenoptera; family Apidae; genus Ceratina; species Ceratina calcarata. The sequence goes on along the minus strand of NW_017135881.1, from coordinate 514,591 downwards.
AATAGACTCGCATGCACATGAAAGTAAAATGTGTTTATCTTCTGCGACATATTTTATTGCACCTTGTCCGTCACTCTATCTTAAATTATACCGTTCGTCCAAATCTGTCCTGAAACTAAATATTTAGTCTCGATTCGCTGTTCTCGTTGTCAGTAAATTAATAAATACACAGGGTCTCGTTGCGTGCAGCCTTTTACTAAGAGAACCGCTCCCGTTCCCTATTGAATAAATATTTTCCGTTTTCTGGTAAACTCGGCTTGGCTGGGTGGCGACTGGAAATAGCAGCGGAAGCACAACGGCCGCAGCTTCGACGCCTCGACACCGATCTACAGGGTGCTATTCGCAAACGCGACGCGACGAGGGTGAATTATGAACGACAGAGGATTCGGTAAAAAAAGCTCGACCTTGGTTCCGTGCGTATCGCTCTCGATAATTCACTGGATAAATCGAGCGGCGAGGCGCCATCGAACTTCTATTCGCGCCGATTCCTCGCGACCAAACGGGTTTTCCGCGTCGTTTCCTGTCCTTCTACTCCTTGACGAGTTCAGATTTCCTTGTTACACGAAACCGTGCAAACGATTTAACGCCGGTCGATTCAGGATGCTCGTTTGTATGCAATGAGCCTGCCGTGTTCTATAAATATATGCATCAACCGGGAAACAGAACATATGGGTCAAACTTGACACGTAGGCAAAATCGTCGATGTTGTTCCAAGGCTGCGAGTCGCGATCTTTGACTACTCGTTGGAAGTTGGATCGAGTTTATCGTTGGATCAATTTTTTCTGCCGGACGGTCGACCTTCGGACAGCCTTGACATCATGACCTACCTAATTTTCCCTCATAAAACTTTAAGCGAATCCGGATTCCATCTGTTGAAACGTAGAACGGGACACGTTCGAGTTACAGCCCCGTTTATTGGTCTTTTACTATAAATACAGTTTCACATTTCCGTTAAGCGCCACACCCTGTATATTCCCGAATAAACGTCTCGCTGTGTCGGCGGAACTTGTGCTTTTGTGAGACTCGGATAAAGGCGCGCAGTTTCGTCGACCATTTAGCGCTATTTCTTAATATGGAGAAAGAAATTCAGGAAGAAACAGTAAATATCTACAGCTGATTTTTCACAGTAGAAAAAGGGAATTGTTTAAGTCGGAGATAATCTGTGTTACAACTCCACGTCGAGAAGCATGACGAATTTATTCGCTACATGAGTGCCTATTTTGGCGCGAGTCGATGGAAGCTTGACGAGATGACAGGCAGAGCATGAAAGCCCTCGACTGCGGAATCCGGACGTGGATCGATTCTCGTGAAAAATGGCGGAATCATTGACCCCCGATCGCGTGTAGACGCAGCCTCGCGATGCCAATGTCTGACATTTTCAAAAATACTTGGCAACGCGCGCATGAATAAAACACGCGGGCGCGTTATCACCGGCGACGATCGATTTCCCGTGTCCCGGAGCCTCGCCAAACTTGACCAACCGTATATCGTTCCATTCACCTTTTCCTCCTTTCTTTTTTAATGCAGTTCTTTAAAAAAAATCTACCGTTTTATTGTTGCAGTTGTTTACTGCGATTACACTGCGTCTGGAAGGTCGCTGCAATTTCTCGAGGAGTACGTGGCGAAGGAGGTGCTGCCATATTTGGGCGACACCCGCGCGTCCACGTCCATTTGCAGCCTACAGTCTTCTCTGTTCAGGTAAGCCCGTACATTATTTTTCCCTTCGTCATCGTTTCAATTAGTCTATGAATCGTCACACGGTAGATGGTAATCAATCACGAGTATCTCGTTCCTGTAACGTGTCCTCATTAATTTTTAATCCCTAATGAAACGTGCATTGCCGTTTCATTATCGGACTGTCGCGCGTGGTCCTTGGTTGCTACCTAGAACTATCAAACAATTATGATAACGATCGAGGTCGCGACTTGAGGACGCATTTATACATCCGCGTTCACCAGCTGCCGCTTCCCAGAACCAATTCCAGTTACTCTCCGGCTTTATTAATCGGTGGAATTAGAGCTATTCGCGGACTTCGCATCCTCCAAAGAAGCGTCACGCTCGCCGATCATTGTTTCTTATTACAACACGCGCATACATACGAGCAGCGTGTACAAACGCGGATCGTTAGAAAGCTTGAACGCGCGCTATGAATTCGATTCGTGAGATCGTCGATTTCCTACGCGGTATTAACATACCGTACGCTAGAGCGTGCGATACTACGATTCCGGTTGACGTACCGTTTCCGCGGTAAACGAGACTCGTTTTCTGCGCCACTCGACCGTACTATACGCGCCTTTCTATTTCGCTTGCCCGGCCCGTGGAATTTCGCCTCGATTCCACGCGTGCCGTTTTACGTCCACAGGTTCATGCCGTTGAATTTATTAGGCCGTTACAGACCGACTGGCCGAGTTCTTAACGTTTCCAAAGGAAGAAATAGCGCTCGTTGTAATTCCTGTGCTGCGTTTTAACATCAAGCCAGCGTGAAGTAGTTTGTTTTAACGAAATCGGCATCAAACAGATAAATAAATCAACTCGAAATCAGATGGATGAGTCGTTTAGCCTAGTTCTCGTTCGAAGCGCGGCTGTCCCGCGCGGAGCGACCCGGTTTATCCCTAAATCTTATGCGGTCGAACGTGTAGGGTGGTTCCGCCCGGCGTCCCGTTCCCTGGCGCTGATGTCCCAGATCAATATCCCACCGAGTCGAGCCCCAACCACTTACCAGCTGGCCAACCACACCGCCGAGACAATAACAACCACCCCGTTTCTACGCGCCTGTTCCTGGTCACGCGATTGTCGAATCCTTCATCGTGTTTGCATTCTTCCCACAAGACGTGGACAACAATTACCTCTTATTATTCTTTTAAAACGGTAAATAGAAATATGGGACGTTACGTCGTTTTAGGAATGTCTCTGGCAACTATAAATTCGCATTAGCGTTGACGCGAAACGAGAAGGACGAATCTTAAGGAAATTTACTTGCTACGAGCTTAATCATGGTTTTCGGTTCGCAGTAATGTATGAAGGAACTCGAGTAACAGGGAAACGTTGTTCAGAAACGTAGAGGACCTTGTCCACCCTCGATCTTTACGATCGTTAATGATCGCGGAAGGACGAATCGATATATCCTGACGTGTATGGTTGCAGACACGAAGCCCGAGACATCGTTCGACATGCAGTGGGGACTGGCGAGCAGGATGCGGTCTTGTTCACCGGTCAAGGCACCGCTGGTGCCCTTCGCACGCTTCTGCGACACCTCGATCTCTCGGAGTCGACGGTGGTGTTCGTGGGACCGTTTGAGCACCACGCGAATCTACGGCCTTGGCGGGAGTACGGGGTCAGGGTAAGGGAGTCATTTCTTTAGAAACTGCGTCGCGTCAGTGGATGCTGTTTAAATGTTCTGGAAGACATTGAAACTTGCATATTCCTGAGTCTTCCTGGTTTGCGAAGGACTCTCACATCGGTGATATTCAGTTGTTAAGAATGAGTTACGATCGACCTTTTACACCCACGCGACTCAGTATAATTCATTTCGTTGAATTGCGGGTGTACGTACGCGTCTAGACTGTTAGATCAAAGGGTTAATATACGAGGTATTCCCGATTACGAATACTGGAGTCAGGGAACATTCTTTGAAACATACTTTCCGAGAGGAATTCCGTCGTAAATTTCTCGAAGTCTTCGACACTTCGCGGAACACCGATGCTTGGTTCTCGTCGGACAGAGATACCATTTCCAATTGTTCTCTTTGAAATGGTTCCAACTCTCATAGACGTTAAATCCTCAATGGAGCTTCTGCTAAAGACAATAATTATTTTTTCTGAGAATGTTATCTCTTAAATCTAAGTAAGTGCTTTACCAAGTTCTCAAAGACCGCTGAAAAATCAACGCTACGATTTAGAATAATGAGTCATACCTTTTAGGATTCTTCCTGTGCATGCAATGAAAGATAATAAAGAGTGAAATTGAAATGTGTGCCAACTATCCAAAGAATTCTAGACATTATGATTTATTGTGCCTGTGTAAAATTAGATGAAAAACATTAATCAACGAAAGTAGAACGGGAACAAGTGTAGTGAAATGTTTTAATTCGGTAATTTGTACTGTAGATAGTACGGGTGTCGGAGACACGTGAAGGTTTCTTGGATCTGAATGATCTCGAGCGTAGCCTGATCAAAGTGAGAGCTGAGGGTGTTACGCAAATGATCGGATGCTTCAGCGCTGCTAGTTGCATAACTGGGGTTTTGGCAGATGACGTCGCTACGACCCTGCTGCTGCATCAGTATGGGGCACTCAGCGTCTGGGATTACACCACAGCAGGTAACGATCGACTCGTGAAAGTATAATACATACATCATATAACGAGTCAAAACAATGAAAGATATTTCCGTGACGCAATGTTCGCCCCTTCCCTTTCATGTGACAAAAATAAATGATCATCCAATGTTTGACTTTAATCGATCAGAGATAAGTATAAGACGTTTTATCAGATGCATTCAGAATTTCAACTCAAACACTCGGTTTCATCCATCCGCGTTTTCCGTTTCTTATCAGAAATGTACGGTTTACTTTGACAGGAAGGTAAATAGATACAATACATTGTATATTTCAGCCCCGTATATCCAGATTGATATGAACCCGCATTTGCCCGGCGTTGGTGAGACGGCGGTGCACAAAGACGCGATTATTTTCGCCGGGCACAAGTTCATCGGCGGGGTTCAATCGCCGGGAGTTCTCGTGACTAAACGGTCGCTGTTGAAAGATAAAATTGTTACGGAGGACATGAGGGACTCCCATCATTATCACCGCGATCCGGAATTACGCGAGGAGAGCGGGACCGCAGGTGTCGTAGAGACCATCAGATGCGGACTCGCGGTTCAATTGAAAGAGAACGTGACGCCACGAGCGATCGTCGCTCGTCAAGATAAGATTTCCAGGTACGTCGATTGTTTTCTATATTTAATACGAAAATACATTGGCTTGTTGATTAAAATTCATTGCTTATCGATCGATCGGTTCCTTGGCTATCGTACGGCGATGACACCTAGTATTTTTATCTCTGTCGCACATTTCGCACGGCGCTCGGATTTAATTGTTTGTTTCGAAAATAAAACGCGACACGTGCTATGCCTGTGAAGTGAAGAAACACTAACGATAGGAATATTTGCGACCGGGGATGGAAAATCTCCCACAACTATGGTTTGGTAATAATAGATTTCTGGCTCGGGGCTACTTTCCAATTCGTAGATTATTTACGCGCTATTCTACGACCATTCCACGGTATGATTCTACTATACTTCGACTCGTGTACTTGAAAAGAATTCATGCGTATTATAAATTCAGTACAACAATAGTTCGTATTTCCATGAATAAGTATCCTTGAACGTCCAAACAGAAGAGTAATAGCTTCGATTGATTTTGGTCAAAGGACGTTCGTGTATAAAATCCTGAGAAGATCGATGCGAATTATCGTTTGTCCGGTGATCGTGACCGATGCTTCCTGTTTCTCTAGGCAAGTGCTGGCGCACGTGCGCACGATTCCGGAACTGATATTGCTCGGCAGCGGCTCGCAGAATATTAAGAGATTACCGATCTTCTCGTTCATGGTGCGACACCCGCGCGGGACGTTTCTTCATCACAACTTCGTCTGCGCCGTTTTGAACGACGTGTTCGGTATACAAGCTCGGGGAGGCTGTGCCTGCGCCGGTCGTTACGCTCACGACCTGATGGGAATCGACCAGGAACTCGCCAAGGAGTACCAGGAAGCTCTTGTGGAAGGGTACGAAAATCAAAGAATTACTTACTCATCTATTCTAAATCGATTCGTGTGTTTGCACGAAGCAGTGTAGTTACAGTTATTATTATTATATTATATTATATTATATTATATTATATATTAAGGTAAATTTTGTGATTCGCGTTTAACCGTGTTACGCTTATCGTTTTCCAGGGAACGGAACTCGGAGAACGAAGAGACAAACGCGGAGGGTTTGAGGCCCGGTTTCGCGAAGCTATCGTTCCCGTACTTCATGTCCGAGGCAGAAGTCGCGTTCGTCCTCGAAGCACTGAAGATGGTCGCGACCGAGGGCTGGAAATTATTGCCGCAGTACGTGCTGAACCCGGACACCGGCGAATGGCGGCATCACACGAACAGCGTATTCAAAGAGCGAAAGTGGCTCAGCTCGATCAGATACACGGACGGGAAAATGAACGCTTCCGAGAGACGAGTGTCCGGTTCCGGGGTGCTTCCTCAGAACTACGGCGACTGCCTGCAGACGGCTAGGAACATTTTCAACCGTGCCCGGAAAATGGCGCAGAGGTATCCCCTCCAGATAGATCGTAGTTACAACTTCGTGTCGAAACGGCTGGAGTCGTTGCGATGGTTCATGTTGCCGAGCGAGGCGCAGGATCTTCTTCTGGGCAACTCGCAGAACGTGAAGCAGGACGTGCCTTTTAATCCGATACTGTCGTGGAGCAAGCAGGGCCACTGCACGCCCACGAGCACGCACGATAGTCTGGCGAATCTGTACAACAGCGCAGGTCTGGCCAGCAGCATTCGACGACTGAACAGCGACATTCCTCGGACGGGAAACGTGCCGATATCCTCGATCTCGCCCAGACACCGAAGTCTTCCGGTATTGAGCACCGTGAGGAAAACTTTGATGAACACGCCAGAGTTTCAGTCCTCCAGTCCAGGCAGCGGCACCGACGAGGAACAAATGATCGCGAACATCGATAGAGGCAACGACTCGATGGGTCAGAGGTCACCGGCCACTTGCCCGAGTTCGCCGATGCCCGTGAGATTCGCGGTTGGCGAAGCGGTCACGCCATCGGTTCTCGGCGGTGCGATGTCGCATCCGGGCAACAGGCCAATTAAAGAGCAGAGAGATCTGATGGACGCTGCCAACGCTGGTCGGACCAGGTGCAATTCACTTGGCAGCACCACCGGTACCGCGAACGATTCGGAGAACCGTACCGTGGCGTCCTCCTCGTCTTCGCCCGTCCCGCCGCTCCCGTTGAGCCCTCAAACTTTAAACAGCCTTGGACTGACCGGAACCAACGGCAACTCTGTGAAATACAGACGTCTCCATTGCAGTTGCAGCAGCCAGACGGAGTTAAATTCATTGGAACTGGACAACGGCAGCCCGAGTCACTCGATCATATCTCTGAACTGTCACACGGCTACCTCGCCGCCGTCTTCGTTCTCGTCCGTTGGCGATTACACGGAGAAGTTCGTGGGTGGTGGCAGGTCGTCGCCGGTTTCAGCGAACGGTGGGCAGAGGTCAGAAGAAGATCTGCGAGCGTACGTGAAGGAGATGACCAAGGAACTGGCGACGGAGATCAAGTCCGAGATTCGGGAAGTGATCTCGAAGGTCGACGACGCGCTCTCGGAGACGAACACTTCGGAGAACACTCCGCAGCATCATTCACGAACCTTGAGCGCTAACAGTCAGCTCTCTGTCGAGGATAAGCAAACGAGACACGATTCGTTCACCGCTAGCGATATCGCGGAGTACTTGATGGAATTCTCGAAGGAAATGGCGAGCGAAGTGAAATCTGAGATCAGGTGCATGATGAACGCTGTAGACGGATTACACAGGCACTCGCCCGACGCTTCCGTTTCTGACGTTTCCTCCAATGGTTGCGGATCTCCGGACAGAGGAAGAGTACTCCAATCCTCGTCTTCGCCGAGGATGTCGAGTGCCAGGCGAAGCGGGCCAATCGAGATCTCCGGTAAGGTCGGAGAGCTGACGCAACAGGAGAGCAAGATGTCCAGCGAGTGCTCGTCAGACGAGACGGTGATATACGTGATGAAACCACCGGAGAACGAGCAGCTGGTTCGCAATCAATCAAAAACGGACGACGAAGAGGTGGTACCCGAGTTGGACGACGATCTAAACGATGACGACGGTCAAGAGCGTGGCGGTTTGGACATCGGGGACGCGCAGAAAGTTCTTCCAAAAATTTATTCCGCAGTGAACTCCGTCAGCTCTCAGGACAGTGGTATCAATCTGTCCTTCCACGAGAGCGACAAGTCTCTGGATTCGGTGGATTTAAAGCGGAGCAGCAGTGCGGAATCCAATTCCGCGAACAGCTATGGTCGCAAGCCTAGGACGAATTCTATGACAGCTTTGCCCGGTAAATCGAGTTGCAAGCAGCAGCTCCGACAGAACGAGGACTTTTCAGAAGATGAAGAATGTTCTAGCGACTTGAAAGAGGAAGAAGACGGAGACCAAGCAGCGAATTTTGAACCTAATGCTGGAAAGAGCGAGGAGTCCCGAGTCCAGTGGCACTGTCCTCCGAAGAACGTCTGGAAGCCGGCAGTTGAAGGAATACAGGAGTTCGATATGATTCGGGACAACGATAGAGTACTAGTTTGTCTATCGCCTACCGGCAGAGATTCATTATCGCTGTTGCACACGTTGCATCAATACCAATCCTACGTGAGATCGAAGGGCGTGGAGTTCGAGCTCGGAGCCGCCACTGTGGACACGAACAAATACGATCCTCTCGAGTTGATGAGCTACTTGAAAGCCTTGGACGTTCCTTACTTTTACGAAGAGCAATCGAGCGAGGCCAAATGCAATAGCGGCGAGAATCAGCCGGAGGAAATGGACGTCAATGGTGCGTGCAGTTTTTGCAATCGGACGACACGGGCACAGCTGTACGACATCGCCAAGCGACACAATTACAACGTCCTGGCGCTCGGCCAGCATTTGGACGACCTCACCGAAGGTTTCCTGGTCTCGGTGTTCCACGGCGGCAAGTTGAAGACCATGAAGGCCCACTACTACATCCGCCGTCGAGAGCTCAGGGTCATCCGACCGTTCGTTTACGTACGTGAAAAGGCGTTGCGACAGTTCGTCGAGAGCAAAAAGCTGTTAGCATCAAGGGAAACTAGGTCAAGTGATCTTCCGGAGGTGAGTTTCATCTATATCCTTAATTGTTACTCGTCCCGCGCCCTCCGTCCACCTAGCTCCGGCGTTTAATTAGATGCAATCAATAATTCTCACGCATTTCCCTCGATTCCGTCGCACTTGACCTATTCCGATTCGACTAAACACTCAAACGCTTCTGTTCACAGAAACAGAAACAAAGCAAAGAACTGATTCTTCAACAAGAGCGTGCCTATCCTCGAATATACTGGTCCCTGAAGGCCGCCCTCAGACCTTTGATCGACGCCCACGGACAGCTCCAAGACGCGGATTCAATTCCCTTAGCGGGGAATAGTGCGGGGAGCAGTTCCAGCAGTTCCAGTTCGAGCGTCAGCAGCAGTACCACTGGTTCTAGTAATCAACAGAAGAGACAGCGACGAGTGAAAACGAGCTCGGTTATCGTTCAATGCCCGTCGCAGGAGCGAGAAGATGACGAGGAAACCGATGAAGAACCGGTACTTTGAGGGAGACCCGCCGCGAGATGGGATTTAAATCGTGCACCGGTCTCATCCGCGCATCACCGTCGAAAATTACCGTCATCAGCGTTCTCCGTGGTCAGACGAAGGCGGTTACGTTACGCCAACACCGTCGCGAAAGCAAAGGTTCAGGATCCTAAAGGAGAATGTTAAAAAATAATCGATGCGTCGATATCAATTCGTGTCGAAATAATCAAATCGTGACGAATCGATTGATGATGAATTTAATTATTTCGGAGAAAACATTTCTTGTATTATCTCTTGCCAGTAGCGATTGGTTGATCGCTTGGTTTTTTTCTCTGTAGACGGTTGGTGCTTGAGCGATTTCTCAAATTTTGTTTCGGAATTTGACGAACACATTCACTGAGATACCTCGCAGGATTTCGTAAATGTTTTTGAAAGTTCATAATAGAACGTCGAAGATAGCGTATACTCGAATAATTGACGCGATACGATCAAATATTTGTATGCCTTGAATTTTGAATGAATCGTGACGGCATCGTCGCGGCTCGTTCGTTGTCTAACGGATGCTCGACGAGCTACTTAAAATGAAAACTGTTGTGCGCGGTTAAATGTTACTTAGCTAAGGACACTTGGCGTTTAATAACCACCAACATGTCGAGACTTCAGTTATACTTATCGCTTGACGGCAGAGGCAGACGAACATTGCAACCACGTCGTTGAAAGTTCTGCCTGTTGAATAAAGTGACGATCTATGAGCGAAGGAACTTTGGATCGTTGGTACAAGTGTTAACGATATGAGAAACGAAAGTGTGTCGAGAAGAGCCAAAACCTCAACTGCTCAAAGGACTGAAGTGTACGTTTGATTTTTTATATATAATTGTGATTTGATAAAAGCAACGAGTCTCGCGCAACACGATGATTAGAGTTAGTCGTTTTCAGATAATTGACAAATTTTTGTAAACCGTGCCCAGAACCGTGGCTGTCCCGTCGGGACGAGATCCTTTTACCAAGCATTTCTTGATCATTGAACATAATGAGTCTTTCATTGGAGGAGGAAGATTAAGGATTTGTAAGGACCATTGCATTTGATCATTATCGTTTCGAATCGATAGGACGTTCATTTTTTTGCGGTCAGAAAAACGTCGTCCTTGACAATTCGACAACGCATCAATGTTGAAAATTAAAAAGGGAAACACCGATATGTGCGACGGACCAATTCGATAAAGGTGCATACGTGTGTCTGTACGTTCTTTGGCTCGCGCGAACGTTAAATATCTTTGCAGTATAGAAGCAAATTCCCGAACTAAGATTTGAGGGTTTGAGGTTTTGACGAATTATCAAATTCTATTTGCATGTACTTCAATAGCACGCACATAATACATGCGCGACTGGTCGCATGTATGTACATCGCGATTATATTATACGTGTACATATACATATACCTACCTACCGCTTCCCTGACAAGTAAATCGAAGAAACGTGGTACATATATATATATATATATATATATAAAATATACATATAATGAATCATTAAACGAAAGCTTTTTCCTCTTAACTGGTATGAATATACATACATCTATACATGAAATATATCACGCATGTCGCCTTGTTCGAGATAACCGGCGGATCATATTTTTCGACTATTGTATAGCCCCTTCTTCGTCGATCGAAAAAACAAACTAAAAAAGCAAAAAAAAAAGAGCGCGAGTGTCGGGTCGCTCGCAAAATGTTTTTAGGAAACGAGTGTATGGGATAACTTCAAATTCTTCTTGTTATTAACGTGGTGAGCGTAATCATTTCCGAAACTTGTCCTCGCCAGGTGTTTGGATTTTGTGTAAATGTGGATATTAGATCCCAACCATCAGTAGACTAGGTCCCACGCGAAGCCAGTTAAACGGTCAAAAAGCTGGATTGGCGTATAGGTGAACATATGTGTAAAATATAAGACAGCCGAAGCACGCTCGTGATCCAATCATTGAACAAAGTCGTGCGGCTTGATACTTAACGTACACGTCTTGCGTTTCCCTTATTTTTTTTATGTTCCACGGTTGCTAGCTGTATCTGTTTAGAATTCATCAGAAAGGAACGTAGGCCGCATGAATAAACAAAAGAAACTACATGCACACGCAGCGTAGATTCCCCTGTATAAGTACGCATTTTACGTCGTACCGATTTCTTTCTCCTTCTTTAGCGACAAATTCACGGGGCGTGAAAGTGTGCTTTGAACACCGAGTGTAGTTGGGATGCGAAACACGCGAGACGGAATGGACGGATGTCTTTTGATCTATATCAATTTCTGCGGATAGATATTACCATATTTTCCGAGAGTTACGAGAAGACGTTGTTACTGTAAAGATATGTAAGTTTATTTATCGCTAATAAAAATGAACGTTTAAGAAAATTATCCATCGTTCGATTTGCACAATCGTTTTATTACCAGCTTACAAGAAACGAAATGATTCCTTGTTCTCGTATTTCAGCTTTTTTCACAAAGCTTTAGTTACATTTAGAGCTATTTAAAAAGTGCGGATTAGATTAGAATAAATTAGACCCAGGAAGCTAATCGTTGCATTTATTCAGTAGTTCTATAAATGTAGTCTTTTTACGCTGGACGAAAGGAGTGGACAAGAAAAAAAGAGCAGGTACACCATTGTTTATTGGATTTATTAGACCTATTAAAATATTTGAAACAGCGTGCGGCTCTTGTTTATTTGGCGTAACAGTGAGATATCGTTAATAAGGTACACAGTACGAAGCTCAAGGAGAGCAAAGCGATCAAGAGTCATTTAAAATTCGCAGTTCCATTCCCGCGGCCTCTGAGCGTCCCCTCCCGCGAATAAGTCGACGAGCAATTAGGGGGAAATCGTCCGAGATCCGCGCCACCAATAGTTGTTTTTCGAAAAATGCAAGCGTAAAGTTTCCGTCGTTTCATCATGCGCTTTTCGTCGCAGCGGTCTTCGAAATGGTGAGAATGCGGTCCTAGAGTAGCTCTCGCGCTCTCTGGTTACATTGCGTTGTAACGCGATGCAATCGTATCGAGTTTGCTGCGGTGCTGTTTGTTCTTAACAATTATTAACATTAGAGAATAGTGTGACTTAGATTAAAGAGGAAGAGAGAGAGAGAGAGAGATTAAAATCGAAAATCCACATATCTCACGAGAATAAATCGATCGCTATGGTTTCATTTTTTTTTTTTACATTGACACGGGCGATCGAGACACGAACATGACTTAGACAGTGATTTAATTAAATCGTTGAGGGAATCAGCGCTTCAGGAGAGGAGCACAATCGTTGTATCGTTACAATTATATATCTATCATTTTGTTGAACGTTTATGTGCATTTTTTAATCTATAGTCAAGAGCATCGTCTTTTTAACGATCGCCTCTCCGTCTCCCTGGCTGATCTCTTGATTATTCTGAGTAATCGAGCAATGTTCACGTAGATTTATCGTAAATATTTTTTAACACAGTTAACGAAGGAAATTAGACGACGTGCCCGCTTGCTGGGATTTTATGTTACGCGAAGTCTCCATTTATTTTATATTCTGCTTATGTTCTTACTTGCAAAAGTACAGGAATTAAATCAAAACAAGTAAAAATTCTTTTACATAGATAGTAAAAGTAAATGTAATTTACATTTGTCGATGCCAATTGTCAAGGGGAAAACGACAATAATGAACGGACGCGGTTTTAAAGGGGGTAACATAAAATCACACCAGGCGTATTAATCTATTAATCTTAATCGATAGGTGCTAGATTAGAGCTCGTCGAAACGGTCCCCTGGCTTTGATAATAGTCGTGACCGAGCCGTGTTAAAAGCGGCGCTACGGTCACCGTTTGGATCAGACGATGGTACACCCTGTTGCGTCGAAACGAAATCAGTTCCCGCGTCGGCGCGAACTTTCAACCTCCACCTTTTTCAAATCCATTCTACATATGTTCGTTTCTTGTTCGACGAACGAGAATAGACGATACGGACGTTTCGAAAAATAATCATTTAACACGATATTGCCGACAGTGTCATAGATGCAGCGAAGTGAATGTTAGAGGAGGAAAAACAGTGCGGCGAACGCGACGGTCCGCCGACGCGTTCGGCTATCTAACACAGACACGAGAATTATTTAAAATCGTTAGTAGCCAGGGGACAGGGTCTCGTCCTCGTCGTCCTCCTCGTCATCTTCGGGCCCTGGCTCGCAGAGCGCGTGAGCGAATTCTGGAAACAGAAAACAACGCTTTTGTGGCAATTTCGACGACCGAGTGTTCCTAACGACGTCATAAATATGAATAACTCCATGAATTTGATTTCCGTGCGTCGCTGCTATTTAATACGTCCACCCTCTTCAATTTCGACGGAAACTCCAAATCCCCGTAGCATAAAATTACGTACGCCCCGAGAACTTCTAGTATCGAATTACTTTAGAGACATATTGGATGCTCTATAACCTGTTTCGTATTCAGCTCTCGTTCACAAAGAAAATAAATTCGCTCGAAATGCGACTAGCCGGCCCGCGGCACGAATTCGATAAACGTAAACTATCGCTACTTTCCCGGGGCTACACTAATCTTATTACAAAGCACCGCTGGGAACGAGGTGTGCTGCCTCGAACCCTCCGTCATTTAAAAAATCGATATAGCATAGGGCACATCGGTGGCTTCCATACTTCCCAAATTCCGAGCGAAATATTTAATTTTACCGTAACGATGCATGGTAACGTTCGCTGACCACCAGTGGTCGAACGAGAAAAGCAAACAGCCGTTGAAAAGGGGTGACAAATCAACGGGATTTTCTCGCCACGGTTTGATTGCAGTCTGATTACGTGACCGCGAGATTACTACGGTCTACGAAAAGTTTCCGTCGATTTGGGAACTGGGATAAACACACATGGTCCTGATCGAGCATCTATATTATTTTCCAATTTACTTCAGCTTAACTTTAACTTACCGTAGAAATCGATCCGACCATCCCCGTCCACGTCCACTTCCTTGATCATATCATCGACTGAAACACATAGAGAAAGAAAATCGGCTTACATCCTGTATTTGTTCCACATTAAAATGTATCGCCGAATGGCTGAAACAAAAGAGGGACGATTATAGTCACAACTTTTCTCTCTTATCCAACTTTAACTTGGTCGTAACTACCGCGGCATTTGTTGCGTGGAAATTCTGCCCGGGTTTGTACGCACACGTACATGCATGCACATAATACGTGGCTCAGAGATTGCACGCTCTCGCGATAATCGTGTTGGATTGATTACAAAATTGTCGCCCAGAGTGAAGTTGGAAAGTCGAAATTAATATCAGCATCGCCGTTAATGGGCTGGCACCCACCGAAATGGCAAATATTGCATTTAGCCTGATTAAAATCTAACCATGGATGGTTCGTATGCTAATTGAGGGTGTTCCGGCATGAGGCAGCCAGTAATTTAATTTTTCATTGTTGTGATTCCCGTCCGGTTCTCGCTTCTGTTCCCGCAAAATTCAAAGTGTATCAGCAACACAACAACGTTCAATGAGATTAACATTCCCATTCTAGTACGTGGTAACGAGAAACCCCTCGATAATGAGACCGATACGTGTAATATCCTGAAAAACCATACGCCATACACGGTCAGATCCTTCAGTTTAATTGTAATTGATAATTCGATTCGTGTAAATTTTTTTTGAACATTTCACATTCTCTTCTCTCACCTCAATTTTCATATTTTATATCTAAAAACTTTCAAATCCCCTTTTTATACGATGCAAAGTGGAATCCTGTTTTGTTTGTAATTTAGAAAGCTAAACAAATCTCAATTTACTTTTTATTGCTATAATATTGCTTGTATGAACATCTTACTACTAGCTTAGACAGTTCATTATATGCAATCGAGAGCTAATCATAAACTCAACAGTTCCCTTGTTACGAACTCTCACAAACGCTTAACGCTGTTCGTCTACAGCAATTTATATCTTATTAATTCGAATCACGATTTACAAGTGTTAGATTGAGAAAGTAATTGTGAAAACATTTCTCAAGGGTACTGAGCGAGTCTCAGACGACGAATTGCGTTCTCTAAGAATTTACGATGGGAAACAGTTAGGGAGTAGCCACAAGGGATTCCTTTATCTTAATCCTTTTCTCAACAGTTTTGAGAATCGTCTTGTGTCATTATTAACGCGCTACAAGATTTATTATTGAATATTGAGATTGCTGAAATTTCTACGAAATTTCTAATTCGACAGAAAGTTTCGTCATGGTGTTATTAAATTTTACAATCGGTTACCTCCTCGAAAGAGCGTTAGCCATTATCGTAATCGGATTCACATGGCCAACGGCGATTATTAATACGCGTACACAGAAATACGTGTACAGCACAAATTGATTCCGGTCAATTAGTAATCTCGTCCCTCGTCGTGTCCGTCGGATTATTACGTTGCCGTAGCTATAGTCGAAGCTGAATGGATACATGGAACGGGCGCGCGAGCAATTTACCATCGCCGTAGTCCCGCGCGCTATTAACGCACGGCCTCGGACAAATTCGCGCGATATGTTTCTTGATTGTTCCCCGTGAAACTTTCACGATGCGGAAGATAGATACACGATTAGTTTCGTTCGTTGTTTTTGCCCGGCCGCGGTTATTTTACCGGGTCCGTTCGAGCGAGTTAACTTTGTTACCCGCTTCATCCGGGCCGGTTGATTGTTCACGGTAAAAGGAGAAGGAAAAAAATCCCTGAAATTTAAAACCGATACGTATGGGTAAACGGGTAGAGCAATTAACGTTGAGTAAAAAATTAATTTTTCCTCTCGTTCGACACAGCATTCAAATATTTAAAGGCGTACGTATTCGTTCTACATAATAAAATTCAGATAAAACTTTTTTTATGCCTGGATTAAATAATATCATTCGTAATTCTCATAAAATATTATATATCTTATATGATTCTCGTAAAATATCAGAAATATTTCTGTCATAAAAAACAAGTCACGTACGTTCCCAACTTTGAAAATTTTCGCAAACGCATAAGTGCATAAAGAAATTTCTCGTGATGTCTCATCGCCTCTGACAAAAAAGAGCGCGTGGTCGAAACGACAGAACGTGATGTTCGCTTTAAATTGCAAAGGAGCTTCCGAAGTGGTCGCGTAATCTGGAAAATAACGAGAGGGCGTGAAGGTTCCTTTGCCTGTTTCACCGAGGAACAACCGAAGCGGAATCGTGTGACGGATTCGAATCTGCGGAAACTGACCGAGAACGACGCGTCGAATAAAATTAGACAGCACGCGCGCGGACTAATCCCGCAGGATAACAGCAGAGGAAACAATACGGACGAATGTTTTCCCGAATGGAGTCTTGTTCCGCTCCGGGCTAATAGTCCTGCTCTTTCTTCTCGCGTTCCCTCTTCCGTTTCGTTTCCCAGAACCTGGACGATCTTCGAAATAATATTGGTATTGTCTGCGTTGGTCGTCGCAAACGAATCGTATGTATATATTCGATGCTCGCAGGCATTTTTCAAAAGTGAGTTTCATGGAATTTCCACGCGACGAAGTGTGTGCCAAGTTGGATGGAAGGATTTTGCGTATCGCGGACCTTGCAACGGTTTTCAAAGTTTTTAACGGAAATCCGTTGCGACAGATGGACCGCGTACTTCAACCAAGGATGCGTCGACGATCTCAGATTGGATTCGATTTATTGCGTTGAGCGACGAAGGACAAGCGCGAAATTGGCATCGGAACGGAGGACTACTTTCAACGAGATTCTCATCTGGTTTTTGTCTCGCGAGGATCGTTTCTTCCTTTGTTTGTTTCCGAGTTTACGGACTGCGAATCGATTCTGCCGATTTGCTTTTGTCGGGCTGCAATGTTCATGTTCCACGGTAAATAACTGATAAAATTGAATTAAAGTCTCGGAAATATTGGATAATAACTTGTACGAAGCCATACTGCGAAATAAACTAATAAATAGATAAAGAGATTCATAAAGTCGCAAGTTTTATTGTCTCACTTGTGGTAGACTAAACTACTTCAATTTCAGTTTTTCTACTATAAATCGTTTGATCGATGCAATTTAAGGATGTATTGGCTATACAGTCAATCCCAAAAGTTTATGTACCTTAGAAAAACGCATTTCCTATAATTAAAAATAAGACGTCGGAAGAATAATGCTAATAATAAATAGCTACGTGCTAAAAAGTATAGAAGGAAATATCCAATTAAGTATTGACGCTGACGAAAATTTCTTTTTCAAAATTGCGAAAAATGCTTCAAATAAAAGTTGTTTTTCTCCTAACTTCGATATTTAACGAGTTACGTATGATTATTTGGCATTTTATTGATGTTGACAAAATCCGACCATCCCAGCGTCGAAACGGCGAACTTTTGGCAAAAAATTTCATTTTTGATTAATTACTCCTAAACCGTTGAATCTACGGGAAAATTGTATAGGACCTTTCTTGTAGAGGACGATAAGATCTACAATTTCCATGTAAAAATTTTTCGCTAGCATTAATATTTAACGAGTTATTGACGAAAAACGAAAAAACAGTTTTTTGCATATTACTCGTTAACTATTAACGCTAGCGAAATATTTTTACATGGAAATTGTAGATCTCGTTGTCCTCTACAAGAAAGGTCTTATACAATTTTCCCGTAGATTCAACGGTTTGGGAGTTATTGGCCAAAAACGAAAATTTGGAAGAAATTGAAGGGGTACCCCTTGGAAAAATCTCGGAAAAATCGACAATTTTTTTTTGTTGTTTATTATTAGCAATGTTCTTCCGACGTCTGATTTCTTTTTAAAAAATGCGTTTCTAAAGTGCATAAACTTTTGGGATTGACTGTATAGCCAATACATCCTTAAGATGTCGTTTTATATGAAATACGTACTCCTGGAATGCATTTCTTTTGTATTGTTATAACAAACATTTCGCAGCGTGACTACCGCGGTTCTGCTGTATTTTCGTCATATAATTTATTCAATTATCGAGTCCGTTTACTTAAGAAATAAAAGTTAAGATAATATCGTAGTGAAGAGTAATATTTATCGAGATTGTTAAATAACGAATTTCAAATAGCACGTACTTTCTTCCTCGGAAAGATCCTCACCGAGGCACTGCAGTACTGCTCGCAGATCGGACGCAGTGATGTACCCACGATTATGCTTGTCAAACACCTGCGAACAGACAAAGAGACCGTCTTCACTCTACCATATTTAAGCATTTGCCATCGACGATGTCCATAACCAAACGGGGGGGAAAAAGTGTTCCTTGGGAATAGATTCTTTTATGAGATAAATGGAATACCGGGTCGGAAAATAGCAGACTGGTTTTTTCTCGCACAGACCTAAATAAGGGTGGACCTCTAGGAGGGTCGCGTCGATAATCGCGGCGAAGGCTCGCGCGGAAAAGCGCCACCGCGGGGATAATAACGACGCGCACGTCTATTATTTATTACAGTCAGAACGCAACGGTTCGTGGACCGCGCGGCCGCTGGAACCTTTCGTCTAAGTAGAATTAGGATTGATGCCGCTCCTGGGAACGTTCCCAGCTCGACCCGGCCTTGATGCAGCCGCCCTTTTCCGATGTCCGCTTCGTTACCGCGGAATTAATGGGCTCGCTTCGCCGAGAGAAACGAGGGGACCTCCGTTCCGTGGAGTCGCGCCTGCCGTCGCTATTGAATCGCGTCCATTTGGGAGAAAGGATGTTTTGTTGATATTCGTGATCGGCCATGACAGAAATATGAAGAGTTTTATCGAGCATTGATAGAAAATAGAAACCGAGGCGAGGACGAATATATATTTTATACTCGAGAATGGGATCGTTCCTGACAATACTCAACAAAGGAAATAAAAATGATCATTGACTGCGTGCGAGTATCAACGATAAAAATGAATTAAAATCGAACCGCTGCGGCAAAGGAGATTTTTTGCGGACTTTTATGTGATCACTTATTGCCGGATGCGAGTTTTCTCGGTTAACGAGGAGCAATTAAATTACAGGTGAAACTCTCGCGTTACTAAAGAGATCACAAATATTGCGCGCTGTTGCGCCCGGATATTGCGCGAATATTTATTAAATTCGCCCCTCGTAAACACGTACGATGTTCGATTCGCGTCGGCGGTTGATAAACGTTTTTGTGCCCCGTTTAATGTGCGAGCGAAATTGCGTGCTTGCATTCGTTTATCGAATACCCGGATCCGTGTAAGCATCATATTACACGTGCATCATAACGAGCGTATGATCTACCGCGTCGATCCGAAATTGAATTTCGCTCGTAATCGACATTTAAAACGACTTCAACGTTACATAACTTTTATGCCGTGTTACACGATCTGCCGCGTTACAGGATGTGCGAAACTAATTCTGTACTTTAATTTTCTCGAATGAACTTAACACGAGAAATATTAGGGAGTGGAAAATCTCATTTGCGAAGATAGGTAAAGCGATAGGAGGAAAAGTTGAGTGGTTTAACAGAGACTATTTTCTTAGACTTTACGGTATAATCCCTTGCTCTCGAGCGCGATGCATTCGGTTGCCCTTTATTTAAATGAAGCTACGCATCGATTCTCATTATGCTTACAAGACACCGCTTCCGTTTCTCTGTTGGAAGCCTGCTTTATAACAACGCACTTCGCGGGAGATTATTCACAGAATAGTGTGCAAAGTTGCAGGACTATTCATTGAAAATATAGAACGACGAACTGTAACTGAATACCAGAATTCAAACGTTAAGCTTTTTAGCTTCCAACTTACTCTGGAATTGTAGACTCTGTTTCACTTCTTAATATAAAGGAAGATAACGCCTTTTTAAGGGACAACTCCGCGTTTCTCTTCCTTTCCTTTCCCTTTTCATTTTATCTCGAGGTCAAAGGTAACCCAGGTGATTGCGAATCGATCAGCTTCCAGGTTGCGGAAGTCCTATTACAGTCGAAAGTCTCATTTTTACCAGATGTCGAGACAAAAAGGATTAAAAACACAGTAGGTGAAATATTTATAAATCATTAAATCCTTTCGTTATAATGAAATTATTAATTGAATATTAGACTTTAAGCAGTTAAATAGTTCTTCGTTTCCTCGACGGGATTACGGTCGAACGTTGTTCCATTATAGGAAATGAGAAAGTAAAAAAGCGCCGGCGTCTCGAGGCACCGGGTTTTGTTGTCGCTTGGGTGCACATAGGGAACCGCAATCGCTCGGGCCATTAGAGCAATTACTAAATCATTTAGCCTCCTAACCGTTCCATTGTTTGCCCCTGCGAATGGATATACACGTCAACTGGAACGGCGAGCTGTCATAATTAACACTATTGTCGTTTGCGTAGTTGAAACAGGAACGTGTCCGGGACGTCGCACGCGGTAATGGTAATTTTTGTGATTTTGTTAGCGATCGGTCGTCGAGCGCTGATTGATCGATCGCGTTGATTTCATTTAATAAAACTTGAATTCCGTTTGCTATTGAAACAGAACAGTTTAATTGATTAATTCACGTTGGACGTGGATGAATCGATTTTCAAAAGATCATCAGCATTCGCGAAGAGCGATGTTACAACATAAAACGAAAGTTGAAGCGAAATATATTTTTGAAAATTAAAAAGAGCGACGCCTCGATCGTTGCTGTACCGTAACTAACACGTGAAGTGTGCGCAGCAGACGAATCACTCGGTAAGCATGCGTTGCAAAGGTTAAGGACGATTAATTGCGTGCTCCGACGCATATCACACGTCGACGTTCTTTAAAAACAGTGTCACGGTCGTACGAAAGTGGCTAATGAGTAGAAACCTGATTAAACTTCGAGCTAATTTTATCCATTAAAGCTCTCCCACCACGTGAAATTCATTCTGAAAAATGATACAAGTATTATAGCCAGTTAAGAAAAGTCAGAACTCATTTGTTAACACTCACGATCACATTACGCAAAGTTGGAATGCTCAATTTTCCACCACTTTGTTATCCAGAATCATATTATGCCTGTGCTCTTCTTTTATGCATACCCTCATTCGTCTCGCAGAGACGTGCGCGAACCGGAATAAATCATGTCGTTTATCCCATAGCAGGTTGCGTGTCAGATAACACGCGAACGAAGTGAGAGAGAGAAAGGTTTCGCGGCATTTATCGCGAATCCAGGACGAATCATGAATTCCTCGCGCGGCCAACGACAGCTACGACTGCTCGGGAAATCGAAAAAAGGATTACTACCCGGGAACGGCGAGGGTGTCGCGTTGTGCCGTGCGATAGGGCGATAATCGCGGGTGTTAGAACACCGGCTACGTGACAAACGTAATCGCGCCGTGAAGAACACGGTGAAAGTTCTCGGAGTGTCAGTCTACTCGCATTAGGCATATTAAACGCGGAACTTTATTGTTTCTTCGCAGTCTCGCCTTCTTCTCTCCGAGCTAACTCCATTACTGGCTCTGTTGTTTCATCCCGATTTTTCCTCGAGTGTACACTTCGCTATATTAAAACCGTCTCTGTTTGCCGGAATATCAAATTAGACGGAAGGGCAATTGGTTACGGGGTAAAAGCTTTCTCGTCGTTTGCGAGAAAACGAATGTTGATTCGCACGATTGACGTTCGTTCCACGGGTGTTACTCTCTGTCGGTGGTTTACATACATTGGTTTGCCTGTTCCTTTCAGACACCGGCCCAAAGGGCGAACCGCGTAAAGCGCGGTATTTGCGCGTACGATACTCGTGGGATACGATCTGAATTTTTGACCCTTGTGTTTCCTTTCTACGTATTCCACATTTGCCTGATTTCACGAGCTATTCCATTTTCACCGCCGTTCTCGGACAATAAGTTGTCCGCAGATTTGCATATGCAACGGACTCTTTTGATGTTACCGCCGCGGGATTACCATCGCGTTCTGAATGGGAATTATGCTATATTATTTGCTGAAATATTTTTTCGCAAGTCGCTCATTTAGAGAAAGAGTTGGACATGAAGTGAACAATAAAATTTAATTCAAAAAGAACTCTACGAAGGCACGAGACTGTCCTTTTGAGAACGCCGGTCGTATAATAATGTCGCCCGATACGATAGCCACGTTTTTTCGTCACTTTGGCAATATTCATTTTTCGCCTCTCTTCCCATTTTCCACTCGAACGCAATAAATCTTACGAATCGTTCGTTATGCCCCGCCGCTCGCCGCTCGCTTTATTCCGCTAGCTTCCAAGCTGTTTCTCGCTCCTTTCTTCCTCGCTTCCCGCTCTTTTTTCCGCGTTTCCCACCTCGTTTATCGCTTTTTTTTATTCCCCGATCCCTGGCTGCAATCCAGCCGTGCCGGCGAGCTCGCCAACCCACGGAGATTAAAATATCGACTTGGAACATCGTGATACGTCGCGTCTGATCCTAATGGCAACTCGCTAAACTTTCTAACCGCGTGCGTTAGGCGATTTAAAGATATTGCGGCGAGATTTTCAACGCGAACGCCTGAGTGAATTGTGAGAGCAATTCTGAGAGAAACGAACCGCCCTCTTCCGCAGTTGCACCCCGTCAGAAGATTAAAATTTTTTTAAATATTTGTTCTCAAGCTTCAATCGATTCTTCGTATCGTTATACGCGAGCGATGGATTTGCATTCCGTGATAAATATTCCTATATACCTTTTCTCTCTCTGTTGATCCTCGTATCCCGTTCTTCTTTAATTGATATGAATATCCAATCCGAAAACGCGGTTAACTAGTGGCCCGACGCGATTTTCCAATGGACAGACTCTATTGAACAATCGAATGGCAAAACGAATCGGACGGCATTTTACGATCCTCCAACGATTGCGTTACTGCGTTAAATTCTTTGTACATGCAAATTCTGTCTCAATTAATTCCGCGCGGTGGAGTAAAAAAATGCATAAATGGACGGACCAATTAAATCTGCGCTAATTTTTACCCGAACAGTGGAAAAAAATTCATGCGGAAATACAGTGAGAATTGTTCTCGAAAAAAAGAGGAGAGGATATACTCCGGGGAGTTACCGCGTTGCTAAATGGAGCGATAAAAAGTGGCCAACGATGTCGATGGCGTGAGTACACGCGTAAACACGTAACAGCTTTGAGAATAGGGCAGCGGAAGAAGAAAGGGGTCGATTAATAGAAAGACAGAATGCAAGTTGCACTCAACAATAGACAGGTCGTTCTCTCACAGTTGCAGGTTGTTTTATACAGACACTGATATAGGTTACCCTCGTTTAATTTGATTGGCCTAAGAAAAATCGTGTAAGACGGTTTAGATTAAAGAAAACTCCGTCTCTAAAAAACGCAAATGCGAAAATAGAGTTCGAAGGAAATGACAACTTTTGAAACACGATACACGGTATCGAATAATATCCAATAATATTGTCGATACAAGACTTACGGCTTTGATTTATCTAGTTGATGAATTGATACCTGATCGAACTGCTGATAAAACTTGTTAAAGGGGAAAACGAATATTCCCGTAATAATATCATTCAGATTAATATGCAACGATTCTTCGGGCGAAAGAAAGATGGTTAAATTGATTACCGGCTGACAGTTTATTTTAGCGAGATTTCTGCTTGAATATATGCATGAGGGATCACAGGTAAAGGAGGGCGGCGGCCAAGATTTTCGTCCGATAATCGGGGAAATGGTATAAACGCGGTCGAGCGAGCCGGAAGGAGCCGGGAAAAGGGGAACGAGTGGACCGAGTTGGCAAGAAAGAAGAGACAGCCGCGATCAGACAAAGACGACGGCAATGGTTGGGTAGAGTGTAGGCAGACGACACGAGGCGGAAAGAAGAATGGAGGGCGAAAACGGGGAGGGTGAAAGTCCTTGTGTTCGGGCTGCGAAACTACAGTCATTAGAATGTATTGTGGCGCAACTGTTTGACACGTTTCCTTTCCGTTCGCATCGTTCAACTCGAAAGATTCGTTACAACCTCTCGTCTTACCACGCATCCGTGCCGTGCGTACAAAACAGTCCAGCTTCTAACAACCGAATAATTACGGATAGGGTGCGACTTTTTCGGAACACGAAGACTTTTGTCGAGACCAGCTAATTTCAAGCAGTCGACTTCACAAATCACTTTCTTTTGACAAAGATTTACTTCACAGAATTAATTAATGTGGACACAGTAGTTAAAAACGGAAATATGAAATAAGCACTGCGTATACACGAAAGGTGTTCTATCACCTTATTGACTATCACAGCTTCGAACAAACCGTTCGTGGAAAATCGTTGAGCATGCAAATGATTTGTTTGCGCTTGGCTTGTCGAATGTCAACTCAACGATGACGAAGTGCTACGAGTGGTAGTAAGGGTTTGCCCACAGGAAACGGAGAACTAGTACGTTAGAGAATTAAATCAAGTCTGTTTAGATGACCGTAATCAAGGAAGCTGGAACTGTAACTGCATACAAACTGAAGCTAAATTTTAACGAAATAAAGCAAGTATTATGCATGTGTATGCGTAATGAAATATGCTAATCGTCTGCCATTATGTTATCCCTGTTTCTCATTAACTATCACTTATTGAAAATTGAACTTGAAAGACCGTCAGTAATTTCGATTTTATAACCATTGTACTGACACGGTAAACATGAATTACTTGCAATGTTCGCAAGGTATGAATAGAGAGGCACAATAGTTTTAATGTAACATTAATGGAACAATCGTTGCGTTACATGACCGGGGAAGATCTTCTGCCTGATGCAGTTTATGTAAACAGGAGATAAGCCCGGGTCTTTGTCTCGAATCTGAGGCTTGCCATGGCTTTGGGTATTTTCTCAACAATTTTTCTTCCCCTTCGTTTGCGCCATTGTGTCCGAAAATTACAAGCGTTTGCGGCTCTTCGTTGTCTCAAATTGAACAAAAGAAAGTCTCGGTTTTACCCGTTTCGCGTGCTCTCCGCTCGTTTTTCCCGTTTCTCTCACCCAATGGAAACGCGAGCTGTTTTTTGGCTCCTCATTCTTTAGCGAAACGCGAGATCCTGTTAAACGCGGGTTCACGAATCGACCGCAGGAAACATCCGACGTCTCCCAGCGAAAGAGATATTGGAACGATGGAAACTCTTTGGACTCCGAAGCTCCGGATGCGAGCGAACAAGGAAGGGCCTCTAAAGCCGGAGACCGGTTAAGGTGAAAGTTAGCTCGGCGTAACGCGCATTGAAGTGGCTAAGCTCGTTCGACTAACTAATATGTACGATAACTGCGCATAGCTGGTATATTATCGTTTCGCTGGGAATGAGGACGAATAGGTACAATCGCTTGTCGAAAGCATATTATCGACTTCTGGAACTCGAACGCGGCCGGGCTACCAGGGAAAAAAGGTGGGCAAGTCTTTATTGCATGAACATTCGCTTTCATGAACAGCCCCCGTATGGATCGTGCCTTCAGAACTACCGTGAAATTGTGCATCATAATTGAATTAAATCCTGATAGAAAGTATTCTTTGATAAAAACTAACGATCTCTCGAAGGGACAATTATTAGTTCACCATTTTCACTTATCAAACATGTATAACTGATAAACGAATTCTGGTATTTTATATCCTAGAGTGCATCGAATATCAACTGGCAACTTCGGCTATTTCTTCAAAGAGTCCAACAATTTTATTAGTACTACCAGACTTGGATCAATCACATTACACGGAGTCAGTCTAAATAAAATCTATCTCGATATGAAAGAACACCGTCGTATGTTTACACTACGCGCAATCCAATTTGTTTTCTGCAACTGCTTCATTTTTGTTTTTACAACCAAAGTTCGCCGGAAATTCGTTTACCGATCGTGCGTGCGCTACGAATTTTTGCTCGTGACTCGTGAATCGCGAGGGATGGACGAAACGTTACATGAAAAGGATCGGAACGGAAGACTGACCGGAAGAAATTGAATCGTATTACGATGCCGCGGAGTTACGAGGGGACTAATGGACGCGGGCTTTTATACGCGCCGCGACTGTTTCATTGCAGTACTTTCTCGAAGCTTGAAAGCCACCTTTTAGTCGCGTCTGGGATAACTGGAGCAGCCGCCGGTTTTTCACCGAACTTCGGATTACGTCGGTTCCGCGGCTAGCCGCTGTCTAATTAGGTTACCTCCGGCGATTATTACACGGAAAATATTCTCCTAAAACATTAATCAAATATCGCTTTTTCGTATAAGCTACCTGTATGACAGACATCAGATTTGTAATATCTTTCGTTCAGTGGAAGGAAAATGAATAGTTTCGTAGTTTTACACTTTTACTTGTACAGCTAGTAACAACGAAATTGAACCAGCTACGTGCATGTGTTAATTTCCCCTAGGGGGACAAAATTCAAAACGAGTAATAAGTATACATCTTATTTTTTCAATGCTTGATCTGGCATCGGTACTGTTCGATTTTATTATAATTTTGACGCGTCAAAATAAAAAGAATTTTAATGTAGGTGGTGATAATGTGCGTAGGTTAACATTATCTTTATTTTGACGCGTCAAAATTATGTTAAAATCCAACAATATCAATGCGAGATCGAGCATCGAAAAAATAAGATTTTGACTTCTTACTCGTTTTGAATTTTGTCCCCCTAGGGGAAACTAACACATGCACGTAGCTGGCTCAATTTCGTTGTTACTAGCTCTATGTCTAAGGAAACAAAAACAAATTCGATAGTATCGTTCTTGCAGAAAATTGATGCATGGCTCTTGCATAAAATACAGAGGCAAATAGGTGAGTGTATAATAATAATATAAATATATACTAAATATAAGAAAAATAATGAGGACCTCTGGCATCTGATTTCACACGGATTGAATGAATTGAATTTACGGAAACTGTTAACTGCTCATTGATCTTATCGAATTGCAATCTCGATACAAAGATTCATCAACGAGATTGCGATTTGGCGTTCTGCTATCGAAACCTTTCCTTGTCTTAAGCTCATCAGTTTCCCCGTTGAAAGCTGGCGAAACCGCAGCGATCAGCAATAAAGTTTCGAATAGAAAAAGAGAAGTTGAAAGTCACCGTTCAAAGGGTGTACTCTTTTAAGCAGCGCTTAATTACTACACTCTAACTGGGATGCGGAGGCTTTCAGCCTCGAGTAGCGACTACGTCGTTAAATTTCGCGTGCATACGTAATGGAGAGTGGGTCGTTACATTACGCAGCATTCTCTCGCTCATTGTCGCTCAAGATAAGCTCGGACCTGCTCTTTCTCTCCGGCGCGGGACATTAAGCGCGCGACAGGAAAACTCGTGAAATCTCGTACCTGCGATCTGCCAGATTACCGGAACGAAATTCCTGCACCGTTTCAGCATCTGCGAACTGAAATGAAGCCAACAGCCGAATGGGAAAATTTGCATGGGTCATTTCGCCAAGAGACTCCCTGTTCACCGCTGGAGAATAGACTCATCGGAACGGTAAATTGATGAAAATTCTCAAATAGTTCACACTCGGCTATGTACGAGATAATAGTTAGACGAGAAGTTTTCTCAACTATAAATTCGCTATATAGAAACTTGTTGCTTTTACGCTTGGGTTGAAGTTTCGACAACGAACCGGTGGGTGATAGAGTACACGAAATTTCAAACAGCCCCGACTACAAAAACATATCCGGTTAAGATGGGTTAAGTCTGCGCACCGCGAGAGCAGACACGTAACCTCTAGATACGTTCAAAGTACTATGCTACATCTTGCATCCCTTCTTTCGAGAAAAATACGAGTAAAATTCAAAATATTTTCTATATTCAAATGTTGTGAATGCAATTTTTATTTTAAACATTCAATAAAACAATTATTGAATGAATTTATTAAATGGAGATGATTGAAAAACGTCTTCCGTGTAATCGGAAAAAGGAAAACATTTTTGGAATATCGATGAAACCAATGGAGAGAACAGTGTCCGGAGGCGTGGATCACGCTCCGCGCATCAAGACGACGTCAACCGAGACGACATACGCGATGAAGAACGTTAAAGGGGGATTTGCGTGGACCAGCATAATCCCATCGGTTCGATTTGGCTTTGATTACGTCACGCGCGTAAGCGACCAAAACTTTCATCCGTTTTCTTGTTCTTAGTTTGCCGTGGCGAAACTTTCTCCGTGGGTTCTTTACGGATCCATAGTTACGTGAATCTTTCAACGAACGTCGTCCGGTTTCGAATTCGAGACCGCGTTTTCTCGGCCACTAACTTTCCAGCTATTTCCCCTTTGATCCTTAACCGCTTTTGAGCTTCATCCAGTACGTCGAAGTATGACGCTCGCCCCGCCAAATTATTACGAAGGAAATGAAAAAATGGACGAAACTATCGCACCCTAGGAATTCTCTTTATTCATCGTTTATCCCGATGGCGACCAAAACCCGTTTTACGAAATCAACGAGAGGAGCTTCTTAAGATTTCTCGTTTTCGTGGAACACAGTTCATCGACAGGTTTCGCTGGACAAATGAGAAAACTTAGATTCGAGGGAATTTTAAATTACTCGAAGCCGTACGCTTTCGAGAACGGACCGTGTTTCACAATAACCGAGGAGCAAGCCTCGTCGTCGGATGAACTCGTTAAGACTTCAATTTATCAATTAGAAGTTTGAAATAGACGCCGATCGAGTCTCTGTTATTAACGCCCTATTCCGGGAAACCTTCCGTACTTTCTCTGATTCCGCACACCTGTTTCCCTCTTTAAAATGTAAACGTTTCACAGACTGATCCGGAAATTTTCACTAAGTTTTCACGTATTTCGCGTAGTAACTGTTTTATTAGATAAAAATAACATGTTTTGCCCAATTGCCTCGAGTTCCCTATACCTTCCCAAGATTGTATCCATGGTAAAACGACGTGAAATAGCGATAACCAAAAAGACACTGGAAACGCCTGAAGAAGTTCCAGTGGAATGGGAGAAACTGGCGGAAGTAATAAAGTGGCATCAGGGTTTGAAGCGACTTTGGTGGAACTACATAGTTTCTGTCCGTCAAATTGAAAGGCTCCTATCCAATGTGCTTCGTTGCATAGCAGCTTAAAATCGGCAACATGCCGCGAAGACGCTTTTCAAAGGATAGAAGGTGTTCTAAAAGCAAGTGTCGCGAAAGGCACCTGTGCAACATCCAATATATCTCGTACTTCTGGTGTTCCTTGGCAATCGAAGTTAGACATCTCATTCGTCGAATACGAATTGCCTTCAGGTCTGAAGTCTGAAGTACTGAAGATTTTAGACCTTTTAACTCGAATAAAAACAACTCAAGGTTTTATATTAATTTGACAAAACGTGAAATTTATTAATTCCGTTTGTCTTTTAATAATTATATTGTAATCGAATATTTGTTTCGATGCAATATAGTATTTAATTAAAATAATTACTCCGGTAATTAATTTACTTTGGGCGCATACATGCAACGCGAAACGCAGAGCAGAGATGCGAAATTTGAGATTTATCGAATGAATTTACTGCAACGAAGCGACTATATATTTTATTCTACCATTGTCCATCTGTTGTGTGTGTTCAATTCTAATGCAACACGTGTGTCAAACAAATTCGTCGGAATCGGACGGAGCGCCTTTGTAGGAGAGCCATGTCCGCGCAAAGCTTTGTCCCGTCTAACAAAATCTGTCGCCCGTTACTCGTTATCTGATAATTATTATTAACGTCTGTATTCAAGTAGTGTAGATTTACGATATACCCGACGGGCTCCAGAACAAAGAGCCGCGTTCTCGATAACGCGTTTCACTAAATTACCTCAGCTGTCGTAATTTTTATAGTTCATTTAAAGATAGGAGGATTTTTAAATTTATAATCGTACGACTCTTCCCAGACAATATTCTCGCGTAATTTTAAATTCAAAGAATACCATATTTTCTGAGTTGAACATTTTTGAGCCACGGGAACGTGCAGTTTATAACAATTGCTCACGCATTTCCCCTAGGGCCACGGTTTTCGTCAGCGTGGAACAATTCCCTCCTGTAAATATTTAATAGCCATTTTCTTCCCGTTTTCCTTATTCTCGTCCTGGAAATTTTTTATTTCGAAACGTGGTTTTGCATAATAATAAGCTGAAGATTGACACAAACGAATATTGTCAACAGAGAGGAAAGAGAGGAACGATGTGCAACTTGTAATTTAATAAAAGTTAAACAGATTTGTGAGTTTATCCTCGCGGAAACTAACCAGATTGACGTCATTTTCCGGTGGAACAACGATAACGCCGCGTCGCGTCGGTTGGTCCATAACTGTATCTAGCGTTATTTTAAATGTAAAGCCATCTACGTGATTCGGTTCTCGCAGAGATTTGTTTTCCTTAACGGGTGGCTACTTCTCACGTAGAGGCACTAAGTTATGCATACGCGCGTAGGAATGCATGGTACCGTCATCGGGGCTTTGTACATTTCGTCTGGGGCGGACGTGTACCGAAAATTTCAACGTGGGTGTACTTACGTGGACATCGGAATTTTACGAATTTCCGTATTTAATACAAGACGATGTGTAATTTATATATGTATAAAGTGATTTTACTAGAGGTGTACGTGAATATTATTATACTTTTCTTAGCTCGATGGAATTTTACTGGGACGCTTTTTATTTAAACATTTTTTTGTCATGAAACATTTTCATCTGAATATACCATTTAATTTTTGGAATTTAGTTCAGCAATTAATTTTAATAATGCCACGTGAAATCGAATTCCTGAACCCAATACCCTTCGATTGGCAAAATCAAATCGTAATTAGTGGGAATAATCGAGTTGTCAAAGATCGTTTAACAAAAAAACTCCTTCTGCAACAGATGTTTTAACGGTATCTAACAATTGTAAAATCGTTATACGAACAGTTCCATCAATGCAATTTTATCTATATAGGCATTTTCCGTGTCGGCGATCCCGTTGAAACAATGTATAGTCAGAGCTTTCACGGGACAAAGAGGTAAAAGATAAAAAAGCGAAACGTACCCGAAACGCGTCCCTCAGCTCCTGTTCCTCCTGGTCCTGGTCGGTGGGGGCGGTTTCGTTGGCACCTATGTTGCTCACGATTTCCACGAACTCTTCGAAGCTGACATTTCCATCTCCTGCAACAACAGAAACAGGGAAAAAAAAAATAACGTATCACACACCGACGTCATTCCGATTTCTGTTTTTAGAGGAATTTTTTTATCCAACAAGATGACTTCCATTTACTCCCAAATACCACTCCGCATTTCTCTGCTCCTATTTTTTCCCCCCCTTGTTAAATGCGACACTTTATCACCAGCAAGCTATTCATCCCGTCTCGATAAAATCTTATCCACCCTGTATGCACGGGGAAGATTCTACAGTTTTTCGTCTTCTACACTTTCCAACAACTTCGATTCGTCCTCCTTGAAGCTCGCGGTAAAAGAGGCTAGATGCAGGGAAACGTTACGAGGCGAGAATACAGAAGCCGCGATACGAGGGATTAACGAACTTTTCGACAGCGATGTAAGCTCGCGCGAAAGCTGCTTTCCACCACAGCGGAGAAATCGCGTTTTCCGTTATTTGCGTTTTTCCTCCAGCTTCTCGCGTCTCCGGGTCCGTATAAAATATGGAACAGAAGCCGGGGAAGAATTCACCGGTTAAATAACCGCGCGAATTCTTTCGGGGAATGACGATCGAACGGGTGCCGCCTAAATTCGAAGAAATCCATCGAGGATCTGCTGAAGAAGCGGTCAGAACCATCGAAAGATATTCGCTCTTCGATCATGTCCTGAAAGCATCCCCAAACAAATAACCATTTTCTCGCGTGGAAAAGGAAAATCCTCATCGACGATTACGCCCGGGCAAACAGACGAGCATTGTGTACCGACTGCATAACGACTGCTGTCTCAAGCTTCCGGTATTGGCGATGGCTTTAAAACGCGGGGAGAGAACGGGAATTTCCTTGGTACTCTCGAACCGTTCCGCACTTCTTTAGTTTACCCGCGGCAATTTTTCCGCGGCAAAGACGTTTCCCTCACAAACACCCCCGCTCCCCTCCTCTACCTTCTCTAACAGCACTGGGATGCGACAAAACTTCGGAGGTTAAACAAGACTCGCGGCTCCAAGAGCAAACTTTTTCGAGGATTATCTTGGCTCAGAAATTGTACGGATTTCGAAGTAAAAACTTCCGGCGGCAATCTTAGTGATTTACGACCTCGTCGCAGAAGATAGTTTGTCACCCGACAGTTTATACTCGTAACCGCTTTTTCCCCTATCGTAATTGCCCCCCGCCGCACTCTCGACGGACAACCGTCGTCATTTAAAACGAGTGCCACGTTTTTTTGCTTCAACGTTATTATAAACGCATCATATAAGAATTTATGATGCAGCTTTTTACCACACGTTAAAGCGATTCACACATGCTCCGGTTTTATCTATCGTTTTACATCACTTCTAGTGAAAGGGAAATCAGTGACGAAGACGTCAATCCAGATAGCGGGGACGTGCTCCATTGAATAAGTTAAGTGACAAAACGCGATCCATCAAACTGGAACGTGCCTCCTCTAATTCCCGACGATCTCCGACGAACAGGTTCCGGTTTTTCCGTCGCATTGTCCGACGGCTTAAAATGCTACACGTATAGCGTCACAAGTTGCGCGCGATTAAAACGGCCGACGCTCGAGGATTTCCGGCGTGTCTCTACATAAAGCGTGCGTAATCGCGTGTTTAACTTTCTCGGTTCCGTGTCCACGTGAACTAATACAGAGAATATTATCGTCTACGTGTATTGAGATAAGCAGTGTTCGTTTATTCGAGCGATTAAACGTCCGGACGTGAAGAATTGCTGGGTCATTCGCTCTTCTTTTTCCATCGATAAATTGGATTATCGAGCCGAGGTCCTAAACGAGAAATCTCTCATCCGTATTTTCCGAAATATTGCCGGACAATTTATCCCATTCGAGCAAAAAATTCTGTCTTATATATAAAATGGAGAACAATGAACACAATTGATACATAAAATTCGTGAAATGTTCTAAACGTACTTCAAACGTTCTACGGTATTGCACCGGACTTAACAAGATGGAGCGCTCGCGAAACTCCAGATCGTTACTGTAAATGATAGCGTTATTTAGACAGCGAGCTAAGTTTTAATTGGTGTAGGTGCTGTTACGACGAATTAACACGTGTTCGCGTTGGGAATGACGCGACGGCGAAGCACGCGATGCACCTTGTCCGGATTCAGTAATCGTCTAACAAACGAGATTCCTCCGGTTACCTTTGCACTCTAGCAAGCATCCGTTTTAGTTGGCTGCGTCTAGTGAGTGCGACGTCCACACGTAAATTCGCGCGAACATAAACGAGATTCACGAGAGACCACTGCAGCGCACCGGCGCGTTAGGATTTCGGACGGTAAATTCCGGAGGCCAACGTAACCGCATACCACTTTGGAATCTCTTGACGCATCGCGAGTAAGTTGACGACTTCATCGGCAAAGAGCGCGTGCTGCTGTAGGCGGCGTGGAAAACGAGCTCGTCTCTTGAAAATTATTAACTTTGTACAAGCTCGAGCGTTTCGCAGCGTGAGCGAAGGAATGGCTGTGTATGAACGGCACGATCCTCTTCAAAACTACCGTTCGCTGGATGGGATTGGACTATTTTTCTATAATTTGAACCATGTCAGGATCTAATATCGATGGGACTCGGCCATCTGATGCTAAGTAAACTCAAAACAACGAAATGTTTTTTCAGCGAATTTCAAGTAAATAAACAACGCGGATAAAAATATTTTCGATGGATCGAAGACTACAAATAGTTGCCAGAGTTGGGAACGCACAAAGTACAAATTTGATTTATTTGCTCGGAAAGAGAGGACAGAAGAGCTCACGACGGATTTCCATGAAACCGTGCTAAACTTGTGAATAATTGCGAATAACAGTCGCAACGTGTAGGAGGAAAAAAGAGAGTGAAAAAATGGGTGCATGCTTTATCGAGGTGGCACAGCAACACCGCGGATTACTTGTTACAGGCGCAGAAACGGTAAATTTAAATTCGTCGCGCGCGTTTCTAGCGAAGGGAACACCGCGTGGGAGCATAAACGCCACAACGAGAACGAAACAAGTTGGTGTAGCAAGGGAGGAAGAAGTTACACAAACAGCAGCAATTCTTTCAACGACGTTTCTGGTTCGAACCATAAGAAAAACGTAAAAAAAAAAGGGTGAATGGTTTGAAACGGATAGAGAAGCATTCGCCCCCTTTGCTCGTCCAATTCGTTTTAACTTCGAACCTCGTCGAGAATGTTATCTGCCCCCACTTTACGCGTATCGATATCCATGCAATATCTGAAATCGGATTTCGAACAGCGTATTTCCTTCCAACTCGTTTCATGCAACGGTATTTGATGATTATGATGCATCTTCTATTTTACGTTCGCAATAGGCGATCAACGATTTCTATGTTCGTAAGCTACGATACTACGAGGCTCGGTCTCCGTTCCCCGAAAATAATGTCTCTCACTAGTTAAGAATACGTAATGCACGTTTCCCTCGAGTAAGCGACTTAGCTGTGTAGCCAAACTCGAAGCGGTCACGTTTTAGACCGAACTAACGTAAGCCTGTATGGCAATATGCTCGATAGAAATCTGTTCGGAGCGAATGCTCAAGTGAATACGCACCCCAATACGAGCTATGGAATGCGCGGCTTTGAAATATGTACCATACCAAGCATTTCCAGTGGAATTGCAGATAGAAAGCTTCATCGTTTATTCGATGGCAGAGATCCGACAATAGAATTTTTGTGGTTCCTGTTAATTCACCCGTTTTGGAAATTGGAGTCGCTTGCCGCGATCAACGACGCTTACGTTTGAAACCCGATGCTCCTATTCTCGGGCAGTGAAATATAATCGCGATCCTATACGTACGCAATTTCACAGGACACATGCTTTCCTTCCCTCCGTCACTGCTCCAGATAATTACTTAGAATAAATATCATTGTTAAACGAATATTGCTTAAATCATTGCTCTCCAAGAAAATCTGGATGTGAAATCGATGAAAATAGCGAAAAACAGTACTGAGCGAATACAAGTGTAAATTCATTCTCGTATATTTGTACAACCATCCTCTTGTTATCCAATGTTACCTTGACAAATTCTTCAATCGTTTCATTCATGAACAGAGGATGCCTAAATTGTCCTTAATTTTAACAGTCGAACGTGAGACACAGAAGCACATAAAGTGTTCGGTCCACGTGTATACTTCGTCTGTGCTGGTGCATTTTTAGTAGTGTACCGAAAAATCTCTAATTTCCGCTTGAAACGCGAGCAACTCAACGAATCGAATCGATCGAGCCCTGAAGCGTCTTCAAAGTCAACTCCAAGCGAATTTGCGATGTAACTTTCCCCGCGAGCACCCTTTCAGAAAGAAGCGACCACGAGTGCACCTGCAGTTACTTAGCTACCGGATACTATAGTCTTTCAACACACCGTATTGAGAGTGTTCAAACTTTAACCCAAGCTACGTGCAGCACTTGATGATGCAACAAACAGCGTGCGATAAATAGAAGAGGCCTCTTAAATACATAGATACCTTCTATTGCCAGTATAGGGACGTTATTTCTCTTTAATAACGAAAAGTTTTGAGAATGATCATTTTTATTCGAGTCGAAAAGCTTTTCCAAACTTCGTTTTGACACAGGAACGGCTGTCAGTCGATTTCTCACGTTCAGTAATGGTTTCGGAAGCCAGAAATACGGCGGGTATAGCAGCAATAACCGAGTCCATGAGAAAATCAATTGGCGCTCCATTTCTA
Source organism: Ceratina calcarata (assembly GCF_001652005.2). Lineage (NCBI taxonomy): Eukaryota > Metazoa > Arthropoda > Insecta > Hymenoptera > Apidae > Ceratina > Ceratina calcarata. The sequence continues at coordinate 478,600 of NW_017135881.1, read as the reverse complement.
GAAACTCGATCTCGTCGCCAAACTATTTCACCGATGAATAACGATCCCCGATCACTCGTAGCCAACACGAGCACCCAAGTCACCCCCTGTGGGACTCGCGATTGGACATTCGTGTTCCTAAATACCGCAAACGTAACACGGTCATACAGATTGACATTCTACGCGCCGCAGAAACTTACAGTCGCTCATACGTGTGCTTACATTTCAATATTCCGCGCAACGCATACTATAACCGTAAAACCAAATAGAGATTACTGTGAGTTGAAGTCGAAACTTGTTCCTGAATTCAACTAATTACGCTGTTGGAAATTACAATCCTAATAGTCGATGGAATGCGCCGTTTAAAAGTTCGTTTTGCATACGAGCTGTTCGATGAAGCATCATGGGAATCGTCGAAGTTTACTTTCTGCACTTACTTTTAATATTAGAAATAGTGCATACAGTTCTTGTATATTGTTAAAAAAAAAATTATTTATTGGCTTCATAGATTCTAATGACGGTGAATAAAAATCCATGAAGCAACTAATCGCATTCAAAGAACATGGGAGTTATATATTAAAGGGAAGATTTCTATGAAAACGAGAATCTATACTCCCACACAGCACGTAGCTACGTACTTATTTTTTTCTTCGCGTTTTCTCATGTTTTTTCATCTCTTCAATATTTTTTTCTCTTTATTCAATGCGGCGATACATAACGGACGTAGGTAGGTGGTTTGCATTCATCGGGACGAGATGCATCGACGGTGAAACGAGTCCCGATTACGTAGGCGCGCGCGCTCTGCTCTCGTTCCTCGACGCTCCGCCGTGGCTGCTTCTAATTACTCGTGCACCAGCTACTGGGAGTTAGTTTTAGTATCGAAATTCGAAGCAGACTTGTAGAGAGACCTCGCGCAACTACAGAACGGTCCAGACGAATCGTGTCGCTCTCGATTTGCGTTCTTCGCTCGTACTCGACACGAGAATTGAATGAACAAGTCAATTACTAGGAGCGACGTTCGAGTGCGATGATAAACGTATGTAAAAGTACACACTAATACTACACCTCTCGCTAGATTTTACGTACGACGAAAGGGACGGGCATTTTACTGGTGACAAATGTCTCTCAATTACCTGTTTAACTACATCCGCCTGTGGGATGAGTTAAACTAAGTTTCGCTTGTAATCAGGATGGACCAAAGTTCGTAAAAGAAAACTATTAAAAAGTTACGAACTACCGAGTCTGCGACGGGTAATGCAGACTGTGTGAAAACGGGGTGAAAAACGTGTTGCACGGTAAACGTTGCTGCGTAAAGCAAGATTGCCAGCGAGCAAACGGAGGATTAAATTATCTCAGGGATAAAAAGGCGCCGAAAGGAATTATAAAATCTATTTGCTGAAAAGTCGAATGTGTTTTAAATGCACAGAGTAATCGTAGCTGCGTTTCGTTATTTCCAAAGTAACGCTAAATTAATAAAAATTCTGTCAGTGTGGTCAAAGTACGATAGTGAGCCATTCACTGTTGCGCAACTAGTGCAACGTTTTGCGACGACGACAGATCGCCACATGCAGAGGTAGAATTTTCCGCGCCGTAAACACTGGTTCGCCATTGACGACGACAGCTTTCGGATTCGTCACGGCGAAACGGGCCGACGCGACGCGCGACGAACTAACGCGACGTGACGCTTGTTTAGACGTGAAAGTAATTTCACGTTCCCCGGTTCGAATAGACCTTTTCATGCGAAACTACCACCGGACACCGGGCATGCATCACCGCAGTAGATTTTTTCCGTCCACGAGATTTTCAAATTTCCACGGAGAGGTGGGGTATGGCATAAGCGAATGAATCGTAAAGCAGAGAATCAATGATACTTTTGTAATAAAACAAGCTTCCTTGAGCGGAGGAGGAATCAGCAACAGGTATCCATATACCTTTATATGCATCTCCGGTGTAACGTCGCTTGAAGCCGCTGTACAGTCATGCGAATTCTATAAACGAACATTTACTTCATTCTGACGAGGCAACTGAATTGATAAATAAAAACGAGGACAATACTTAATTTTCACTGAAAGACTAGCCTCATCCTTTCTGAGACTACGAGATCGCATTTTGTTATTAGGAGTCGGAGCAATGAGAATATTCATTGAAGCAGTCAAGGCGAAATTTTGAGCGACTGGATACAAGGAAACGAGTAAACGAAAATGGCTTCCTTGAAGAATACAGTTCAACGAGGAGAAGAAAATAACGAACGAAAGGCGGAGGGTGCGGAGGACTGGATCTGGTGTAATAAACAGACTACCCTTGCGATCGCCCTCTCTATTGTCTGTGAAAATTAGCTGCAATTAAGGCGATGCTGCCAGGCAGAAAGGATTAAATGGGGCAACGTGGTTACACGGGCCAATGGTAAACTTCCATTGATCCTTTGGGAGTTGGATCGTCAACTCGTTCGGATTTTTATCACGAAATAATATAATTCAATTTCTTAATAGTAGAGATTTAGAAGCAGTTGGCACCTAATAAGATAAAACAGTTTGGGAAATTGTAATATTTACAAAACACTTGGAAATCTAAAACGGATATTATTATTCGGTAACGCGAACTAGGCGCGGGTTGCGCTTTATCGGATGTGTCGCTAATGAATTTAGCTACGCGGTCAGGAACGGCGTTATTCGAATTTTAACGAACTGCCCCGCGTGGATTCGTTTTCACAGGACCGTTGAATATTAATGAGAAGTTTTCGATTAACGCCGCGTCGAATCGCGGTTTCCAGAACACTTTGTGTATTTCGACTTCGTTACTAAGCCGAAGTTTGTTTCGCTTTTGCAGTCCAGTTAATGGAATAGTATATTACTGATTATTACTTGTTTCCCATTAATTGAAACTATTTAACTGAAAACGTTGAAATGAACTCACCATCGATGTCGATTTCTTGGAGCATCGTGTGCAGCTCCTCAGCCCTCGCGAATTGTCCCAGTGAACGCATCACCCTTCCCAATTCCTCTTTCGTGATGCTCCCATCTCCATCCTTGTCGAACAGCCTGAAAGCCTCTCTGAACTCTGTAACAATAACGTTTTCATGTTCTTTGTTCTCTTATCCAAAAATTGATAATCAGAACAAACGAATTAAATCTAAATTAGAAAAAAGAATAACGACGTTTAGTAAAATTCAGTGATTTCCTTTCGACTTTATTTCGTTAACGTTCGATGAAAATTGTGAACACAGGAACAACCGTTTTAGAAATGTCATTACCAATTGGATATTCTCAAAGAATGACGCGTAATACAACCATTGCAAAGGAGCACAATGAGAGGCGATGAAGAGTGGCCCCGTGGGTAACTATGCTGACAGCATTGGGAATCAAAGGGTAACCAAAAGATAATGAACCGTGGGTCATATAGGATGAAATCGCGGCGATCTTTTTCGTGTCGAAGGGTTCAAAGGGGGGTCTGATTCGATCTGATTAAATGGTCTGGTCGATAACATTCCGTGATGTTTGATGTCTGCGGTGGGCATGAGACGTGGAGGGCCACGAACTTCTCTAGGACTTGGATCGTTGGTGCTCGACTCGACCGTTTAATAGCCTCGTTTCATGGTCCATTGGTTTTGTACGTACCGCGTACTATCCTCTTCCTACAGTCACGTTCCACACCAGCCGCTACGCTATTATATTCGAACTGGTTTAGCGAAAACAGGAGACGGACGAGCCGAAGAACCGTGATTCCGCGTTAATGGTTAAACGACTACGGAGAACCGCGAACTAAGGAAAACCGACGTCAACAGCGTTCCCCTCAACCGGGATCATAAAGCGAGAAAACGAAAATAACGAGAATACATCTATGAAAAAAATTGAATCTGAGTTTTTTTAGAGGCTACCTTTACATCGGTATAAATTAGGACAAGATCAAGTTAGAAATTAGACCATGTGCTACAGAGAGATTCCGCATTTCAAGTTTCAAAAGTTCATTAATCAATGATATGATATAGAAGCTAGCCCAATTTTTCATTGAATACGGAGTCGGGTTCCTAACCGGAAGCGCATAAAGCGCGTGTCAGTATATAGAGACCCTTCAAAAAAAGTACGAGAGCGAAACGAAAGTAGCAACGGGAGTTTAAGTCAGTGTCGGAGTGCGCGTGTTGCTTTTCAGTAAAAGGACCAGCATATTTCAGCGTCCAGTTCGCTCAACAAACGACGTAGACGGGATTTTCTTTGATTCGGATTCCGTTTGCGACATCCTTTTGCCTTTAACGTAGCGGCATATCTCGCCGTTGAACGAATGCCCGTCCGGCAATTTCACCGATTCCATAAACGGACGTTTCAACAGTTTCACGTGTCACATTCGTCGAACTCTACGCTGTTAACCGATGAATTTTCGGTACTTTTTACTAAACCTCGGAAAAAGAGAATTAACTATTAGTCGACTCTCTCGTTTAAAAGGTAATCCGAATTAATCAGAAACAAGTTGCATTGGAAAAAGTGTGTTTCAGAGATGAGAAAAACGATCGGAGCCCGTGGTAATTATAAAAGTTCTACATAGGTCTGTAATCTAATCGTTAACGCAAAAGAACGTTGTTTCGTCGACGCTAACGACGCGACGGACTGTAACTATGATCGATTAAAATATTGCAATCGGGATAACCCACGGTCGATTCTTTCTAATTTAAAAAATGTCTCATGTACGAAATACGGTAATAGTAATGGAAGCATTTTTAAATTGCGATTATACATATGAGGAATATCGAAACCAAAGTGATATTCCTCATGAATACCTAAACCATGCTGATAATAATGAATGTGGAAGATATATATAATAAATCGCTGTTTGGAATACGAATTATGAAATGATACATAATAGCAAAGCTAATTTTGCATTTTATGCATTGTTGCGTAGTCAATTACGGATATAATCAAATGCAACCATACTTTGATTAATCACGTTGAATTATTAAAAAGCAGGCGAATGTCCGCGAACACAATGTGTTTGACCATTCGGATGAATTCACCGGAAGAATTTTATCGCAATAAATTCTCTCGCACGATTTCAATCATTTTTGCAATTAACTAATTTATGTTTATTTCATATTTAATCCATTGTTGTCTCTCGTGAAAATAATCACATGAGAAGTACTATATCTCCGTTGCCCTGGTTCTGTTCACTCGAATTGAATAAGAACGAAGTTTAGAGCGAATCGTTGAATCGCATTAAATTCGCACTAAAGTGTAGCGAGGTGCTATCATATTTTACACCCAAGCACGAAGAGAATACCCCGTTACATTCATTTGTACCCATTAATTTGCAGGAAAAGTTACTTTGACGTACATCGCCGGATTCAGACAGTAAGAACCGGATTATCTTCGTTCTAAGAATCGCATACTCGCCGGGAAATATTCTACTACCTACTCTTTCAAACTACGTGTAATATATGGAAATGGAACTTGACAACTTGTTCATGAAGCTGTATATCATGTCTGATCTATTTTTCAATGCAACCTTAAAAACTTTTATACGAACAGGATTAATCTATAATGAGTTATTAAAGTTCTAACGATAAATCGTTTCGAGGAACCAATGCATGTATTTATCACTTAACACGACTCACCTTTCATTTGAGATTTAGAAATGCTAGGCGTTTTGCTGGCCGATAGGGTGGCTAATCTTTGCGGCGACGCGGGCAGAGAGAAGAGGACGTTCGCCGCCAGCTTGGATTCGGTTTCCGTCGACGACGAAGCCGACGTCGAATACGCGGTGGACGATGTAGCCGTGATCGGGCAGGTCCTCGCATAGGACTGAGCCTGTTGCCATGGCCAACGATATTGCTGCTGTTCCACGGACGATATCGATGGCTCCGATTCCGCGGGCACGAACGGTGGCGTCATTGACGTGACTGTCATCGTCGATGTCGGCGTTGTCGGCGTGGTCGTCATCGTCATCGTTATCGTCGTGGCCGACGACGTCCTCGGGGAACAGCTGCTCGTTCTCGTCCCTTCTTGCTCCTCGTTGCTCCCTATCGTCCCGCTGCTCTGCCTCGTCTGCAAATAATCCGAGTTAATGGAATCGTCAGAACCGTTGTCTGTTTTATACTCATCCATATTTTACCATATTTCTCTTTGACAAGACGAAACAGTGTAAGATAGAAATTTTCTGCTTGAAAATTGGGGGAAAATTGTAAAAGAACGAAGTTTGCGTTCTCGATTGCGAATTATAATCGCGCAATAAGAGTAAAAGAAGAAGGATAGGAGTACTTTATACGAGTCATCGTTTAATGATTTCAAGTTTTCTGTTCTGCGACTAATTGGGACGGACAGGGTAGCCACAGGTGGCACGATTTAACGATGTAGTGGACAGTTCGCTGCGGCACACAGTAAACAATAGGATAGCTTCAAACTTCGACCTATATCAGAATCATGTTTTCTAACTAAACAAACCCAAAGTTCCTATTCTCCTATTTTTACAAAGTGTAATTCCGTAACAAATTCGTTTGTCACTAATTATCTAAAATACTGTAATCAAAGTTGGGAAGCGAAGAAACGACGTTGTTTGGAAGTTCGCGAAACGAGGGTGGCTCGTCGGGGTTCTCTCTCGAGAAAAATGTACGCGAGATCTTACAGCGATAGCGTGAGAGTGACTCGCAGTTTCCCAACTGAAAATTGGGGAAACACGCCTCGTGGGCATATCACCCACTGAAGTTTATCACTCGTGCGGATACGAACGCAACCACGAACGTGTTTTCGCGCTGTTCACGGTAATCGCGTCTCAACGCCGCGTCAGTGCCGAGAGGATCGATTGAACGACTTGACGGTCGACTTGACATCCAGCTACCCATCCGCGGGTGCATATTACTGACAATATCAACACCGAGTAATTGATGGTGGTAATTGATACGTTAAACGTTGATTGAATTTCGATCAAACGAGATTTCGACGATCACCGATAAGAACGCGATATTAATTTAAAGTAGGATTTGTCTTTCAGATAAAATAATTGCGTACTTTACTTGGAAACGATTAGACGGTTTGTTTCAGACGAAAAAGGTCGGAAGCGACGCATTAGAACTTGTTAACAAACCTTGTTCAAGCGTTGATTTAATAACCGGTGGCGCCTTTTGTCTCGGCTTGATTTATGAGTGAAAAAGGTAGACGGCGGCGGTTGAGTGCATTCGGAGTGACATGGCGAGTCACGACTCGGTTACCTTCTTAAAGACTGCGGGATACCTTATCGCTCGGTGACAATAAAAACAGTTTTTTCCGACGTCTGTTTCCCCGGTCGGTTCGACACTACGTAAAACGTAACAACGATAAACCACGGAACAGACGACTCACCAAATTGTTGCTCTTTCGCGCGTGGGAAGGAACGAAAGAGTCCCGCGAGATCTGCTTTAATCTTCCGTTCAAATCGGGCTCACGTAACACGAACGCTCATAAATTTCGTTTGCCTCCGCGAGAATAGACCGAGGAGGGGGCGGCCGCACGTATTATCGTAATTTTCGCCGGCAAATATTTCCTTTTTTTTATACATTCAGCAATGAGAAAAAAGAAATAAATTAAATTTGCCAGCGCTTGCGCGTCCCACAGTAAACCTGCTGCGGAACCCAAAATGATCCGGACGTATAACCACATAAGAGAGACTTTCGATTTATTGAATTCCGTGTTCCGCAAACCTCTTTCTCTCTCGTCACGCTGACATCGATAGCGTGACCCAGAACCGAGAAATTACTGGAACCCGGCACGTGGTACGTTCGAATTTGAAAATCGAGCGACAACGAAAGTTTTGCGAATTTAATAACCACCGGTAGGGACTAGCTTTCCCGGTCAACGAGATTCCTGCTTCTTTTCCGTTTATTTTCCACCACTCCTCGTCTGAAGTAAAAGCACAGTGGCGAAATCGAATTCTCGTTAACTCGTCACGCGACATTCAATCGGTCCTGACACTTTTATCCCCAGATCCGACGATTTCTCGAATTGTCGGCCGATTTAAATTGCATTTCATCGTTGCCACCTAACGTGGACAAAACGACATTGTCCATTTCACGGAAGTTGGACCCTAGATTCCGCTCTGGATTGCCGATCTAACGAGATTCCCCGCAGTTTTCTGCTAGTTCCCAACGAAGAAAGTATAAACGCATTTGATACCTAATTACAAAACCAGACTAATCCTCTTTGTAATCGACCTTTAACAATCCACCCTTTTTCCGATTAACCGTTTCTGGACACTGTTTAACTTATCGCGTAATGAAAATCCCTTTTGACATATAAAAGAAATAACATCGTCATTCGTTAATTTGCAATTTTCATAATTTTGTTTGCCACCTTAATAAATCACGGTTGGTCCACGAAACCTAGATAGGACCACAACGGAGAAGGTGCAACGGCACCATGTAAGAGTAGTCGGAATCAAAAGAAGTGTATATGTATATACTCGCACTCTGCAATCTACCATGCAGATAATCTAATTACAACGATCTCGCTGGATCCGGTCTACTCTCAACTGGGCTAATGGAATAACACGAGTGCCAGGCGAGATACACGTAATCGTTCGCCCGGCGAAACTTCCATCCGGGAACCGCGTCTCCGCCGATCTGTCGAAACACGTATCCACGGGACGAGAGAGAATCGCGACCGCATGCTTCGCTTTCCTAGCGAATCCTGTTTCCCACGTTAGTATCCGACTTTTATTAATGCAATCGAGTAGGAAGAGAAATAAGCGTGCGTCCGTCGTAGCAACACGATCATAATCGTTCTAACTCGTTTAAGTTTAATAAGAATCGCACCGGTTAATTGACTCGTCTTAGAACGCCGGGAGCAGGGAATAGTTAGGAGTTCGATGGACAATTAGCGGAAAACCCGTAACGATCTCACGGTCGAATCTCACCGTGGCGATCGTGGAATGTAGATGATGATTAAAAGATCGCTTTCTTTGAATACCGATGAGAGGCGCGAAATGGAATGCCAGATGATGTCACGCGCTGCGACGCTGGAGGTCTCACGTAATTTTCCGCTTCTGGGTTAAGACGTTTAATTAAAACGTGCGATCGGAAACGGTGGCCAGGACGGAAGCCGTCGTGCGGACTTCATACGGGATCAAAATCGAACGTGTGACCGCGCTTGATTTAATCTCTGATTATTCGTTTAGCCGGTATTAATTATTCGCTCGTTCGGCGATCGCGTTAATTAAAACTGAAAACGGATTTTCAGACCGTCGAAAACGTTGGGGAGAGAACGGGGTAGAACGTGTACGGCTCGTAAATCAGCGCGTGTAAGCAACAAGAACACGACTCTCGGTGATTGTAGCCTTCGCGCGGGGAGAATTATAGAGACACGCGACTCGAGGAAACGTGCAACAAGAGAAACGTGCATACAACAACGAAGAACCAAAAGGATGGGAAAAGGGCAGGGAAAACGCAGGGAATTTACGAGGGTCGCGTGGTTGAACGATAAGACGCGGCACTCGATCACGCTGTCTTGCATTTTGATTGAACGGGGAACGAGAAAACTTCGACTGACTTAGACAGTTAACAATTTGCATGCGATTATAGTCTTTCGTAACCACAAAAAAACCTTATGCTTCTCGTTAAATGTTTAATTCTGAACGAAGAAGAATTGTTTATTTCAACATCAAATATACCATAACGTTGCTACGATTTGTGTTAATTTTACGTATGTCTGTTTGCATAATGTCTCAAGTCCCAAGGGAGAGACCTCGATATGGCAAATTTCACCGATTCTATTTTGAATTACTGCAATTTGTGATCAATGTGCCTTGTCGTCGCGGTGCGTTAGTGATTCGATTTACTCTGTACAAACAAGCGTGACAAGCTCATGTCTCGTAAGCACTTGTGTGGTCGACGATATTCAATTAATCCGAAGTCACCAGCAAATCGCAACACGCAAGCCACTGCTACATCTAAAAATCGTTCTAATATTTAAGAGTATCCCTCAACATAACCAGATAAGACACGGCGGCGCAGCAAACTACGGGCGCGCTATAAAAGTATAATAACCTTGTGGCCTTTTCGTCGTCGCGTGTAATTTTTTATGACAACGTAAAGTCGAGCAGTGCGACTCGACAATGCATGCGAGTTTGAATTCTGCGAGCAATTTCGTCGGCTGTAAACTCAGTTTGAAATTTGCAAACCGGGAATGTCGCGCAGTTTGATCGCGGAACACATTCGCCAAGTGTTAATCGGGAATGCACGAAATTACCAAGAATTAACCGATTAATCGGCAGGTTGGAAAGGGAGAGAAACGCGTCGATGGCGAACTCGTTAGCGCTGCGGCTGACCACCTTGTTTACGACCGATTTCACGCAGCGTCCCAAGCTATAATTCAGCTTATAGGAAAGGAAATGATTGGACGACAGGAAGAACTATCGACCCTACTCGTCGGTATGTTTTCGTTTTTAATTCAGTGTGCCGGGAACAAAAATAGCGGGGTTTCCATAGGGTCGCGAGACCCTTCTGCAAGATGAAAAAATAATTCCTCCCGTGATAAACGACAATAATCAATAGAACGGCGCAGTCCTCGCTGAGGATCGAACTAACAGCCGACGTCGGAATGAAGGTTTATCTTTTGACGGTAGATTTTCTTCGAAGACGACGATAAGAGATGGTTAGGGCGGGAAATAAAGGGAACGAGGTCGATCGAAAGAAAACAAACGGCCTATTCAACATCACGTAACTGCGTGCTTTTTTTCTCGTTTCTATTAGCACTGCTTTTCTTGAAACGTTATTCTATAATAAAAGACTGCGACTATAATAAGAACCATCAGAATTTTCAGTACTTCGTCGAGCAATACATTCTGTGAAATCCGGAACTTAAAAACTAAACTCTAAAGAGCGAACACAGAAATAATAGTTTCAAACATGTCTAAGCCACAATTGATCGTCGCCCTCTCATTGTTTGCCGGGGTTCAACGGTACCGATCCTCAGCTATAAAATTCTCCGGGTAGTTCGGTTGAAAAACGCGTTAATCGATTCTAGTCCTCGCGCCGTATCTCGAAGACAGATTGAGACAGGAATGCATGGAGGCTGGCAATAAAAGTGTGATAGGGCGAGGAGGTGGGACATTTGCAGGCGAAATCCCTCGAATCGCGAGCTAAGTGGTGACACGAGCTTACGTGTCAAGTAGGACAACATACTCAGTGGAATTTAGCATCGTTTCAAACCCTCTTGGTTTCCATAGAAGCGTCGAGGTTTTATATCTTCATGCCCTCGGTTGTACCGGCTCCCTATTTTCTGTTTGAGGGCTTTCACTCGAAAAGTACGTGTTTCCGACCGCGACGTGCTCCCGACCTTTTTCAAAAGCCTTCTAATGCGCGGCTACCATTTTCTACGGGGAGACTCTTCCCGGGGCACGAGCGGATCAACGTGTACAAAGCGTCGACGGCCGAGAAGAAACGGTGACGCAGTGGTGGTAGAGCGGTTTCGAAACGCGGCGAGCCGCCGTTGGAACGTTCAAGTTTTCGCGTTTAATCGGTACAAAGATGCTCAGCCTCCAGAGTGTCGTATCTCGGTTCTCAAATTTGTCAGAATTAACGAGAACACACGCGCCTCGAAATTCGAAAACGAGGGACGGTACACAGAAATACCGAAAGCACCTCCAACTTCTTGGCTATAATAAATTTTCATAGAAGTTCATGAACAGTTACTCGTGTTATTAATGTGCGGGAAGATTGAATTAAAAGTTAATACTGTTTAAAGAAATATCTGATATCTCTGACGAATGACGTTACGCATATTTTATTAAAGATTTTTAAACTCTGAGTTATGCATTCTGTCGTACAGATACGCAAAATTTGCATTGCATACGCGTGACGTACATATACGTTACACGGCATCGTGTTTTATCATATACAAGGATGAAATCTTGGCTATGCAAATCGAGACAAGTAACTGACGGCTGCGCCCGGACTTCGGCTAACACCGATACGCTTTATGTGACGCCATATGTCGAGTATTCGATTTTTGCACGTTCATCGCATCGACGCGACGGTGAAGAGCGAAGTGGGCAGGCGTGGAAAATTCGAAAAATGTCGCTACGTCAGCGAGTCGCTCTCGTCTTTCGCATCGTCGTAGAAGAAAATTCGTTAGCCCGTCAAATTGTTCCGGAGGACAATACGACTCGACGTGGATAGTGAAAAGGAACGGGCGGACTGGGCCGCGCTGCTTATCGGTTAATTACAGCGAACGCAGTTGCCCGCTCATTAATTGTGCTACGATTACCAAGGAGATTTTTAATTGTCGACTGAAAGCCCTCGGGTAGAGGAAGAATTTCACGATTGTCCGAGGCATTTTTAAGACGCCGTGAATGTTTCGGCTGCTTGACGAGAATACGAGAGAGTGGTATTTCATATAAGATGAGCCACGAAACGCCTCCTATTTTAAAAATAACGTTGCCTCTGGAGCCTACCGTTGTTGCATATCAAATTTAGTTGCTCCTTTACGGTTGCGTTGTTGCCTAGCGTTGGCGGAACTCGCGTTTTCGATATTTATACTTCCAGTAAACGAGACGAATACGTCTCTTTATTCTCCTCCTACGCTTTTACGATTCCACTTCTGCGAGGAATTTAGTTAAGTATAATGGTCCGCATTTTACTCGCGCTGGTTATCTTCGTGTCATAGTATGAAACTGAAGTAATCATTCCTCGATGGAACCGTCCCCGGCGAGAGAACGGCCAAAAGACTGGTGGACGTCACGCGTTTAAGTGATATTCCCCGATACACGGGGGCGTTTGCATATTCAATCGATGGATATGCAGATGAAACGCGTCACGTTGAGTACGATCGAACGGGGATAGAAAAAAATGAACAGTCCGTGTTAGGTTTCACCTATCCATCGGTTGAAAAAAATATTCGCTCAGCGCGCAGGTAATAAAACCGAGACGCGAGATTTAATTTTACGCAACTTCACCGTTTAAAAAAAAGAAGAAAAATCCAATGAACGCCGGTCGAAAAAGTTCGTCGGATCGAACCATATCGTTGTTTCTGTACCGGGTCAAAAGTGCATCGCGTCTCGATTGCGAAACTCGACCCCTCTGGTTATTATCAGTGAGCCGGCAGATCGATTGTACATCCTGTTCCTAATATTAAAACGCCGCCAGCTGTCGCCTTATCGCGATTGTCTTTCGCGGTAATTACCTGCGATTCATTCCGTGCGTTCTCGATGGTTAGTTGGGTTCGGACGTAGACGACTGACGTTTACGAATGAACCCAAGTTGTCGGTCAAACCAACGACCAATGGCGTAACGCACCCCTGGGTAGAATAATCTAGCTGCGACATGGTCTAAAATTTCCTAGCCGGTCTCGCGCGAATAAACGTTCTATGCAATTTCGTGAAACGCAACGTCGCCCGTAGGTATCGTATCGCGTATTTACCTATTCGGGTCGACGCGGTTGTGATAAAGTGGACGGATACGTCGAATCGCTTTATTTGCACGATAGCAAAAAAGACATTGCCCGGTTCTCGCTCCCGTAGAGCAATAATCGCGCTATAACCAAGTAAAATACGGTGGTCCATATTACGATTATAACCGAGAATGTATCGTTCTTCACGAAGATAACACAAATATTTGTGCACAGTTTAGGTAAGTATATCACGAACCGGATAAAATGTTGCATCCTCGATATAATGTACTGCACACATTACTTTAATGCACCTACCCAACGCGAGGAATCCTAATAGATCCTTAAGTGTTGTCGGATATAATAATTTTATGACGATCTGTCTTTGTCTGGCAATACACGTATTGTCTTTTTCGGTAGGTATCCGATAAACGACTGTTCGTCTTTTTATCGCGGAACATAAGATTCGTGCCATAAACAGAAGTAATAAACTTTCCACACGTGATACTGTATAAAAACAAATTCAATAATCTCCAATATAATTGAATTAAGGATGTATTGGCTATACAGTTAATCCCAAAAGTGTATGTACCTCAGAAAAACGCATTTTCTATAATTAAAAATAGTGCATTCTTCTTCTAATTTCGATACTTAATGAGTTACATATGATTATTTGGCATTTTATTGATGTTGACAAAATCCGACCATTCCAGCGTCGAAACGGCGAACTTTTGGAAAAAAATTTCGTTTTTCCTCAATAACTCCTAAACCTTTGGAGATACGAGAAAATTGCATAGGACCTTTCTTGTAGAGGACGACGAGATCTACAATTTCCATGTAAAAATATTTCACTAGCATTAATATTTAACGAATTATTGACGAAAAACGAAAAAACAGTTTTTTGCAAATTACTCGTAAACTATTGACGCTAGCGAAAAAATTTTACATGGAAATTGTAGATCTCGTTGTCATCTACAAGAAAGGTCTAATGCAATTTTCCCGTAAATTCAACGGTTTGGGAGTTATTGGCGAAAAACGAAAATTTGGAAGAAATTGAAGGGGTACCCCTTGGAAAAATCTCGGAAAAATCGACAATTTTTTTTTGTTGTTTATTATTAGCAATGTTCTTCCGACGTCTGATTTCTTTTTAAAAAATGCGTTTCTGAAGTGCATAAACTTTTGGGATTGACTGTATAGCCAATACATCCTTAAACGGAACACCAAAATATAGAATGGAGGAAAATCTTATCAAATTTCTTGCTAAGATCCATTTAAATTGTACGTAGTTGTAGTTGTGAAAAGTCCTAAGCAATTTTATTCTAACTCCACTCGTTGAGAAGTATTTGACGATGGACGAAATAATTACTCGATTACTTCTGAAGTATTCCAGATAGACAAAAATTGTATACGTCGTCTTATAGATAATAGCAGTACATACAACTTTTACTTGAAGCATTTTTCGAAATTTTTAGAAAATAAATTTTTTATCATTCATCCATTCAATCATCCATCCGAAAAATTCTTATTATTCGCAAGTCGGTAGCTGTCGACTTTGTCGACTATTTTGCACATCTTCTGCTAATCCTTGGCGTACTTAATACGTTCCTTGTTCCTATATTTTTCAGCCGCCTCGCTCTCTTGGCGGTTTCCCACGCTGGCAAAGCGGCAGCGTGCGCGATGAAGTTTCGGCAGGAAGTTATGACAATGAATAGAGTTACCACAGGAAGTTGCAGCGGGATACCTTTTCCGCGAGCGATACCGCAAAGATGAGGCTAATTTAAATACGAATTCGTTTGCCTAATTTATTCGAGAAGTGGTGGAAAGCGACGAGCGGACATTTAAGGCGATCGATGGCATTAACGATAACGCGCTTCGCACTATCAAAATTCACGGTGCTTAACGACGAATTTCAATGATGCGAGCGAAGTTATCGCCGATGGTATCCATCCGCCTTCTCGTCCAAGGATATTAATAACGTCGCGCAAACTAATTACCTGGACAAATGCAGGAGCACGATACAGTCAATTAGGATTCAAGGAGCTCAAACAACGTAACTCAAGGCGAGGTTAATAGACCCTTGCATCCAACGCGTTGTAAAATAATAGAATACGACATGATTTCAACACTATATTGCTTCAGCCAGCAGTCTGAATTAAATTCCACTTGCACGTACATTTCCGATTCAATAATAATTCGAATTGATATACTCGTCGAAATTTTTTGCCCCGCGTTTGCGTCAGGCATGATTAATGTCTTGCGCTTAATTAAAAACTCGCGTGTTTCGTCGTCCGTGAAATAAAATTCGTCAAAAAGAAATTAGTAACCATCGCAAATTATTCGATGACGTACCGAATAGTCTACAAGCTTCTGATATAGGAATGAATTTCGCTCGGCGGCAGAGCGAAAGAATTTCATCTCGTGAAAGATGCTACTTCGGACGGAATGATTCAATTCTGAGGACTAGTGTGTTAAACGTTTTTCGCTCGCAGTTTTGAAATATTCGTCGAGGAAGTTACATGCTTCGAAGAAGTCATGCTCTGTTAGAACACATAATAAAATACAGAACATACCGATACTTGAATCCGAAGTATTCCGCGGATTTTCGACGCGATTTGCAAGATATTTCCGACTTAAATTGAGATCAAATCGAATATCCAAATCCGTCAAACAATCACAACAGAATAGTAATAATCAAGAAGAAAAGAGTCAGTGGTGTTTATACTACATTTTTACAGAGTTTTATCAATTAAAACGGTTCGTCTCCATAAACGTTCAGTTCCTCCCTCGTTTCACGAACCGGAGGGAGAATAAATATGTCGCGAATCATTTCCTACCATCAGCTTGTAGAAGTGGAATTTTTACGACGGTCAACCTATTAAACGTGTTGCTTCCAGTTAGAGCATGCGCTATCATGACGCTTCGGTAGCAAAAAATATAACAAGGAAAATGTTGATCCTCCCTCTCTAAGAATTACAGCCATAACGCGGTTGTCGGCCAAGAAAATTGACGAGGGAAATGTATCGAAAGTTATAAGCACACTAGCATGGTTTTCTCACGCATTCCATCGGGGTCGTTCCTTCCAGGCTTTGAGTAGCTCGTTATAGAACGCGGTACACGAGAAGCGGAAGATGGAATGCGTTTTAGGTATGCGTTTCTTGCTTTACGTCAGATGAAAACGGGCGAGGGGTCAGCTCCGTCGTAAATTTCACATAAAAGGTATTGTTGCCCGCGCAACACTTTTAAAAAAAGAATCCATGCGTCGATAGTTCCCAAAGATGATATTACCGAATTTAACGATTCTCGAAAATAGAATTAACCGCGACGTTAACTATCCGCGTTGTTCCCGCGGAATATTCTTTTTCCTTTTTAATTGATACCGAGAGTAACGTCGAGGCAGGAACAGGTAACGATTTTAACAGGATCATGTGGCGCGATGCAACGAGCCGACTGGAAATTTTCTTCTTTCGCCTCGGGAACGAATCTAGAGAAGACTCCGAACGAATTAAAATAAAGGAACATTCACCTATCTCTTACAAATTACTACGGAAAATGGGATAGCCTAATTAGATTCGACCTTCTACCGGTCGTCCTGGTCCTGGCTTCTCGGAACCAGGTATAAAAAGAACCTGTTAAAGGGTTGTAAAACGTACCGCGAATGAATGAGGGAATGCTCGGACGTTCTATCTAAGGGAAAAATGCGAAACGTGTGTTCGAGGAGTTACGATACGATAACCGAAAGATAAAACTACGGGGCGCACGTGTATGTATTTTCTAAGCATTGCAAATTAGTTTTTCAGTAATACGTTTGCGAGCGAACGGGCTCTTATATATTAAGTAAACACGATGACGGAAAAATTGGTACCGCGCCAGCTACCTACTTTCTTTAATTGCGTTCCCGTATTCATATACTTAGACGTGTATTTAATTTTCTTAAGTTATCGGACCGAATCCTGGCGACGTTAATAACTTGCCTCCATCGACGACTCTTATGTTCAAACACTGAACCTGCAGTAATTATTTGTGCTAACGATTCCGACGGTCCTGGCTCGTTAACATTTTCAAAGAAACCTTGTACACTTTGAGGAGCGACACGAAACGGAATCATAGCCGAAACGTATCCGACTAGTCCGGTTTTTATCAAGGTTTCGGGACAGGATTACTACCGTCGTCGTCGTCCTCCTTTAAGCTGCATTTAACGACGTATAATTAAACGTGCACATGACGCTCGACTCTGCATTCGTAAACCTTAAAGGGCGATTAAAACTAGGGAAAACAGAACCGGCCGGCGAAGTTTGTATCCAAACAGTTGACTTTCCCGATTGCATTAGTCCTGGTTAATTATTACTTAACGGATTGGATAATGAAAAAAGCTGAAAACAGCCCGTTGAACGGTATCTAATTGGGAGGCCCCAATTAAAACGTAATGCTCCTGACCCGAATCGGTGACATCGTAATCCGTAGATCGGTCGACCGATTAATTGACGGAGATTGATTCGAGAGCGTAGCCCACGGAATACTAGTGGAACTTCCAGGGATTTCAACGCCCGGTAAAATCCTGCTGAGATTTTCGATGGACATTTGGAGACAGATGTTTGACAAAAATTGCATTTCATCTGCGTCGCGACAATGAGATTTCCGCGGAACATGCTCCCATGATCAGCCGCAATCGGCCCCATCATGTGTTGCGTAATACGATTTTTAAATGAACGACGTTAACGATGACAATTCGTTCGAAAAGCGAGATTCGGACGGTTCGCTAATGAGACACGGGACAGACAGAGGCTGCGGATTAGATTTTCACTACACCCTCACACGCCCTAAGGAAGCTGTCAAGTCCTGAGTAGATGGTAATCAATCAAGAGTAGGTCAGATAAGTGAAACGATCGTAAGATGTATTTTTTAACCCAATTGTTGCAGTTTCCAATGATGGGAGGGAACGTGCCATGACTTACATGAGAAAACAACATTCGACACGATTTTTGAAATGCATAAATAATATACCAATTAAAGCAGGCAACCGTGAAAGTGACGACTTGACTCGAAATACAAAATTCACTAAAAAATAAGTGTACTATAAAAGTGTACTAAAAAATAAAATGAAACTCAAATTAAAGAATCCAACAATGAAGTGGTCAATAAATAGTCTACCGAAATCTCAGCTCTAATTGTAAGCGATGGAACGTGATACTAATCTCGTCAGAAAAGTTAAGAGGCTGACCCGCACTACTGTGGCTTGGTTAAAGTGGCACACTTGCAGAGGGCGGATGAATGCATGACAAACCATCTACTTCCCGACAAACGAACTATGCCTGGCTGTACAAAAGCGTTTCATTCACAATCGGGTAGGGCAGAAGTTGCCCTGCGGCTCATTCTTTCGCAGTGGTGGTATCTGCCTACTGATCTTGTCATTTGTCTCGTCGCACGAGATGCTCCACGCCCGGAATCTCGAGTTCCCCGTGCTAGGAACACTCGCCGACGATAATGGCACGCCGAGAATGACGGGGAACGCGGGAAACTCCTACGGTTCGTCCTGTTCTGACAAACGACAATGCTGAAACGTTCCAAACTCGATACTCGAGCGAACGGGCCGAAGTGTCATCGAGAGACTGATACTTGTAAAAAGAGTATCCACTACAAATGTCAAGAGATGTGTGTAAATCTATTGGACGATCCAACATTCGACACAAAATTGATTACAATATCTATTGGCCTCTGACAATTGAAATTGAACTCCGTTCGTAATAATCTCTAATATAGACTTGAGTTAATAGTTTGATTAAAGATCATCGTATTGAATTTGCACGCAAATTCGCGATACCGACAGTTTCTACGTAATCG
This sequence comes from Ceratina calcarata, assembly GCF_001652005.2. NCBI lineage: Eukaryota > Metazoa > Arthropoda > Insecta > Hymenoptera > Apidae > Ceratina > Ceratina calcarata. The sequence continues at coordinate 459,446 of NW_017135881.1, read as the reverse complement.
ATGTGATAGGGGAAACTATACAATGCTCTACAACCCCTTTGATCATTCCAATCTCAATAGTTGTTACATACCAGCGGTAAATTCCATAGAATTTGTTGAGCCACAGAAATGCCACATTTACTTGAAACCGATAATAATTGCACAGTAGGATTCGGTATCAGAAAGGTGGTGGGCCGAGCAACAAGTTAAAACGAGGGAAATGGAGTGTGCTCGGGCTGCTTTATCTGGCAAGCAACCGGCACGTCGCTTCGCAATTTGGAGCATAGCAAGGAATGCACGTTTAAGGACTCTCACGGATATGAGCATCATCGATTTGCATTACCATATTAAACGGATGGTTCCACTCTGTTGTGGGACACATACCTGAAATTACGTATCTGGCAGTGCATCAAATTCCCCGCCTCTCCAATCACTGCTTTACTTTCAACGAAATCTTGAAGTCAGATTGAAGTGAAATTTCTTTTACCTGATACCGTGCAAAGACTGTATTTGCGAGAGGTGTAACGAATCGTTTGCTAAACCCTGATGCTGCAATTCTTTGATGCAAAAAATCATCACAAGGAGCTTAAGCGGAGGTCTGAAGAGATATACGTTAAACGAAGTAAAAGAAAGTTGCATTGGTGGATCGCTTGATGACAGAAAAGGATATAGTAACGTGCAAACAAGCGTAAAGTTAGATAATTGTGCGCAATTAAAGGCGCCACCGTGGCGTATTCACAGATTGAAAAAGCCAATGGAAAGTCTCCACGAGTTGTTGCAGTGCCACGAAATTCTCACTTCATCGTTCACGAATCTACGAAATTTTTACAGACAAAACGAGTGCACTATAAAAAAAATTCCTTCTTCATTGCTAACATTTCTAACGTGCCCTCGTTAATCGAATGTCTTCGGAGTTATTTCTCCTTCCGCAGAAAATGCATTTCTGCAACGCGCATTTCTCCGCGCTGCGAAATGTAACAAAGAATTCAGAGGATTTCTGCTGCCAAAAGTTTTAACTCTCTTTCCTGTCCTATATAGGCTAATATCATATTCTTCTACCGAACGGAACTAGCCGTGTAATTTCAATTCCATAAATTCAATTAATACACTTTTATCTCAAACTGTTATTTCAGGAAGAGAAAAACGATTTTATATGAAACAAATATTACTGTCTTTCCTTCCGACTGATTAAAGTTAGACGTCTTCAGAAGAGTTAAGACAGTAACCAAGAAAGGGAAACTATGCCAATGGTGACGAAGGTCAAAGACAGAATGAGAATAGTTGGAACACGAAACTGAGGCGAAAGAACACTTACCATTAGTAACTTGACTTTGTTAACCAAAGGGGATGTCGTAAGGAACTTGTTGACGGCCGTCAATATTTTCCCTTCCAACGTGACAGCGTTTCCGGCGTCTCGTTCTTGCGAACATCCGGGCCTGATGTCCGCTTTCCCGGGGCTGGGCAACAACCCCCGGCAGTCTCGCGCGAAATCCCTCTTCTTCAGTCTCCTCGCGGGCCCTCGTGGCTCCTCTTCCTTTACAACTGTCGCTTCTTCAACAATCACGCTTTGCGTCCCTTTCTTCGATCAGCATCAAACGCAACTACCTCAATTTTATGTCGTTAATCCTTTTAAAATATTCGTTTTATCGCGGAACACCTGACCGCTTATCCTTTTCGAGTCACAGTTTCTTAGTCGAATTTGAAAAACGACTTCGAAGGAAACAAAGGTTTTTCTCTTGACACTGTTGTGACAAAAGTAGACCTCGACACTTTAGGTTCAGCGAAAAATAGCCGAAACTCTACAATTTACTACTACCATTAAAACCTGGTATCAGGGGGTACCAACTTTTTATGCTACTATTCTCGATGAAAAGTATCGCGTTTATTTTTTACAGTTCCCTAAATCAGATGGGTTCGCTTCGAGTGTCGCTATATTTCGTAAGTCCGTCTAAGGATTGGTTAATATTGAAGGGTTCTTAGGGTCCCGGCGGTGCCGCGTTCTCGACATGAACTGAAGTCCGGAGTCCGGAGCGGGCCGATGGATGCTGCGAGTCGCTCCAGAGGCAGAAGAACGCGCGCGCGAGAGAAAGCCGCGCGTGTCGAAGGGTGGAAAGAGACAAGTCGCGACGAGGAGGGGAACGGTGACTGTGCGAGGGTGAGAGAAACGGCCAGGAGGGAAGGGGTTGATACGTGAGGGGGATTGAGAGGGGGGCTGGCCCTATTCAGGGAGGGAGTGAATGGATGGGAATGGTAGGTTCGCTGAGGGTAGAGTTTCAACAAACGCCACTAGTTGCTGGTAACCCTTGAATGTTTACGCGGCCGACGTTCTAGCCCAGTTGACGATCTCCCTCGTCGATCCCGCTATGCATTTTTTACCATCCAGAATCTGAATCAAGATTTACCGTTTCTTTTGCACACCTCGAACGCCAATCTAGGATATCGAGCTTGAATAATTCATCGGCAAAGTCGAAATGATGATATTCATGTAATTTATTGTCCAGTCACATCCTACACAGGCGAATTCGTTGTTACGGAAAATAGTGAGACGCTGTATTCGAGGATGGTCCTTTTGTTTCGATCTCTTTGAGTAAAAATTGAAGGAAAAAATAGAGAGGAGACAATGGTGTGTCAAAAATATTTCCATTGTCCGGATGCTCGGTCGTAAATGTTCGATAACAAAAGAAATGTCACGAGCGTCGAAATTTTCACCAACTTCGTCCTGTTTTTTTTATCGAAATCGTATAGAGAGCCAATAATAATTAGTGGCTTGTAATTTAAATTGTAAAAACCGAACGAAACATTTTTCAACAAATTTTCAATTCTATTCTATGATCTCAGTAATTATGGTAATTAGATCATTTTACATTGTAACATAAAAGAACGCATCCAGCATAAAGATAGATAAAAGCATAAGAGAATAGATAATGAAGTTCAATTAGCGGCCTGTGAACATAGACCGGCAATTTGGCTGGTATCCAAGGGGATGCAAATTCGGTCTTCATTCAGTGATATCGCGGTCATTTAGTTGTATTGTAACAAAGAAGAAAAGAAAGTAGCTCAAGTTGAGTTCGTCTTAAGTCACTTGCTTCGACTCGTTCTTATGTAGGGGGAAAATACGTATTCTCTTCGAGCTGACGATTACAAGCAACCGACCACGTTAATGTAGGCCTCTTAACTTTTGATGAGATTTTATGTAGGCCCAAGTGCTACCTCGAAATCTCCGCACCATATTAAAACGTAAATTATGTTAGGGCCGTTTGCGTCATCATTGAGTTTCTCGAGGAATAATGGATACTTCGATCTCACTATCCCCTTTGCATCAAGCTTATAAAGAATCAACAGAAGAACTATTTGCACTATTTAAATGATATAATCAGAATATTGATCACAATTTGGTGATTATTCTATTTTAATTAAGGAGAAATATAATATAAAATAAGAATACAAAGAATTTAGAAGAGTTATTCAAATATTATTACAAGTACAGTGTTTAAAATTAAGTAATTTAGTAGAAGAATTTTGATCGTTTGATAAATTGTGAATTGCTAAATGATGTGCACATTGCACGTATCTATTTAGCACGAGAGGTGGAAAGTTCAAAATGGTATCAGTGCTGCCACCTGCTCAGATTTTCTTAAACATAAACAAATATATCGACGAGAAGTAACGTCACGTGTTATCAACTATTTGCATAAATTACAATATTCCCGTTCATGTTTGTTGAATATTGATGTCATGCCACTAACATTTATTTGCAGTTAGGAAAATACATTGTACGTTATTATTCTATACAAAAGAGTCAACCGTATATTTATCATTTTCTCTACAGCAGCGTTATTATAAATTATAGATCCTATTTCTGTTTTTGCATTTGTCAAAAGTAGTTTTCCTCGCGTAATATCACAGGTATAGGTACTCAAAGTGCGATTGATAGAACCATGGTTCTTTCGTGAAGGCTTTTCAAACATTATCGTGGTTTCCTTATATATACATACGTACTATTACGTACATATAGTATATGTGTACACATATTTACGACGCGATTGGCAATCTTATCAGTAATTTATCAGAATAAACACGAACGTCCGAGTGCACTGTATATGTGTAAACTTTCTTACGATATTCAGTAATTTTAAAACGCGGATCAATAAAAATACGTACCATCTTTTCCTCTACGTCGTTCCCTACGCGAACGAAAACAAAGAAATCGATTTTTCGTGTTTACGAGCTTACTATTCGCGTGTCGTTCCGTCGCCGTTCATTTAAACAAGTTTATCGATCGGCGAAATATTGAAATCATTGTTTATTGTCCGGTGGGCGGAGCGCCATTGCCAGAATCTGTTGCATTTGTATCCGAACATCGAGCTTCTTCTCTTCGGGTACCTGCCGGATGGTCGGCAGTAGCGAGAGAAGAAACATCTTGTCGTAGTCCTCTTCATCGTATGCGACGCGCTGGCTGCTGTGCGACGACAGGATGTCGTGGATCTCGTTATCGAAAGGCGCGAACGATGTCTCGCAAAGCTGCTTCGGATAACGGGGATACATTTTGTAGGACGCACCCGGTTGGAGGTATTCTCTACCAGTCGCGATTGAGGGTGCCGCGTGGGTCAACGGCACATCGTATTCCTCGATCACCGGATTGTCGACCTCACCCTCGCTCTCCTCGGATTTGCAATTATTCAACGTGCTGCCGGCGCTTCTGCAACGATCACAGAACGCGTCAGCTGGCGAAATTTCAAATGCGCGGATGCACGCGCACACGGCGGATACCAACCGTTTATTCTCCACCGTCGGCATTAGGAACAACAGCTGATCGAAGTACATATATTTTTTTCGCTTACGACCAGCTGGCCCTAATTTCTGCGACTTCTGGAGCTTCAGTTCTTTCATGAAATAGTCCCGGATATTCCTCCACTTCCCGCGCAAATTTTTCTCTGCAATTTATCAGATCATGGACGGGCATCAATATCGATTCGCCGATTAATTGGGATTCCGGAAAGAATTATTTTTTCGATCGATCAGAGAAACAGGAGGGGCGCGAGCTGTCCTAGTATGAATTTTTACTCAAGATTATATAAGCGACCAACTTGAGCGGGGACGAAAAAACGATTCGGATTAATTTTAAACGACTGCGGGTACACGGTCACGGCGGCATGTGCCAGTGTCGAGCGAGTCCGAGTAGAGGAATCCGGATCGATCGATCGCAAGAGGCTGGTATACCTTCCACGTTTCTCTCCTCGTCCGTCAAGCGCGCCCAATTCGGTACCATCACCTGGCAGACCTCGTCCCACGCGGTCATCTTGGCGTTACGGTCGTTGTACTCGCTACGATTCACATCGTAAATCGCCGGCCTCTTCTCAATTTCTTCTATAAACTTTTCCGTATCGAACATGTCGGATATCGCGCGCGAAGATCAGAACCACCCCCGAGATCTTTTTCCCCCCACTCGTTCCCGTGCTCTCTTCGCTCTCGTTCTAAGGAAATTCCCGTGGGGAAAAAGAAGGAGAGCCACGCGTCGGAGGGAAAGAGAAATCGACCGTCGGATACCGATTACGAAAAAGAGGCTTACACGACGCGACTAAGAGACTATACGATCGCGTTTCAACGAGCGTACGAGAAAGATACGGGTGTATCGATTCGGATTAAGCCAACCGTGTGCATACGATCGCGCGAGCTGCCCGACATTCGCGGTCAATGAATGTAGGATTCATATCGCGCGAGCGATTCCCGTGGTCGGTCGAGACCGAAAATCGTGGTGGCGTGAGCGTTAAGAATCGCGAAAGAATTTTTGGACGGAACGCGTTACGATCGCCGCAAGCGTTTGTCGGCGGCCTATTCTGTGCTAACGCCGTCGCCGGCAGCTTGCGCGTCACTGCGGAGAAACCGTTGCACAGGCTACAAGCTTGGTCTGGCATCATGGCGCCTAGCCTGGCGTGCGGTTGCGGTTGCGGAGCGGAATCTATGCCGCTGCTATGCCGCAGCGTTGCCAAATCTACCCGGCGGTCAGCCGAGCCTCAAAAGACGACGACGCGACACGACGCGACGCGGCGGAACCCGCGAGAACGCCGCCGTGCGCGCCGCGTCGCTCCACGCTGCACAGAGCGCGATCGCCACCTTTCCTCTCGACACGAGAATGTGTGCGCACCGCCGTCCTCGTTGGCCGGTCGTGTTGCTGCCGTCGCATTTTCAATGCGGTTGTGATACTCGCACGCATCGACCGTACCGGATTTATAACGACGCCGGTCGAGAGAAACCGGCGCGATCGCTCGGGACCGGTTGTACAAAAAAGATTTATCGCGATGCCCGTACGCGAATAAACGCGTTTATATATAGATTGAATCAGAAAATCGTCGGTATTCGACGCCTGAATTACGCAATGCACGGATGAAAAATGAATCTCTTAAAGCAGAGTTACTTATTGAAAATAAATGTAGATGTAGATTTCTAAGCGCTTCTATATAATGCAGGAAGCATCGGTGGTTTCCTTCCTAGTCGTTATGCGGAATTCGTCCAGGATCCGCTGATCGAACATTCTATGCAGGCATCGCCTATAAGCGTTAGTTGCTAGTTAGGCTGCCATACGATCGTAGACACTATTGCTAATTGTAAGAGCAAATGGAAGCGGACGCGCCGCGGCCACGTCGACGCGTTTCTACCGCTCCGTTATCGACCATGTCAACTCGTTTGACGAACCTACCGAAATAGATGTAGAATGGCCACAGAGTGAGATGTCATAGTTTCTTATCTTTCGACTTGCCATTTAGTTACGTGTGCCGTTTCCTGTAATATTTTAGATAACAAGGGCCGATCGAAATTGCCTTGTAACCACTTGCAACTGTACAAAACGATAATATGAAATATAGATAAGAATGTATGTGTGTTGGAATTAATGATATGCTTCATAGTTAATTGCATTCGTACTGTAAAACGCCGCATTTAGTTGATGTCTGGCGCGCAGTCGCTCATCGCCCAATAAACCGAATACTTCGATATCATCAGGTAAAGATTTGCGCATGATCACGAACGAAATATTGTAATACTGTTAAATAATTGACTATTATCATGGGTGTAGTAACATCTTCGAGCATTCAAACAATTAGATAGCGATCATAAATCAAAGTATTCTACGTGTAAACCGCCGCTGAAAGTTGTTCTGTCATACCGTTGAATTGTGATGTAAGTCTCCCGTGTATTTTTCACAATTAGTATAATGATGGTATAATTGGTACGAAGTTCGATTAGTTTCTTGCAAATTGAATCGTGTAAGTTACAAAGTACGAGAACAGGGAAAAGATCGGTTCTCTGCGTGGCAGCTGCGAGTATTCCGGGCGGGGACCGCCCAGACGCGCGAGCGAAACGGAGACGGAAGAATTTCAAATAGAAGACGAAAAGAGCAAGAGGGAAGTCGGTACGCGAAGGTTGGCGGAAGCGAGATCGATCGAGGGGAGGGTGGAAACAGGGCTCAATGAAAGGAGCGAGAGAGGCTGAATCGTGGACAAAACGGGGGAGTGAGAGGGCAAAGAACGAGAGAGGAGTGCTGTGAATTCCGACAAAGCTGTGTGTACCTTTAACGCTCTTCGTCCTCTCGCAGACTACTCAGTCGAGAACCGGCGACAAGACAGTGAACGTCGGGTCCATTGCTCGCGTTTCAACGATTCTACGCAGAAATCATCCACTTTGGGTCTACGTGGTAACTTCGGGTCACGTGCTTCCAGGCCAGACGAATTCGATCGATCCGTCATGCAGGAATTCCTTGGAAAGAAATATAAGCTGTCCAGCAGCGAGAATTTCGACGACTTCATGAAAGCGCTCGGTACGTACAATCATGATGCAAACTCATGGATCATCGGATATTTAAAACGAAAGGAGAGAATCTTACGCGTCATCATTTATCTCACGTAAACCGTGTACGGTGCAGCGCAGTGAGTCACATTCCGCAAAATTTTTCATGCATTTTCACCCGTGAGATTGTGTTACCCGGTGTTATCGTCGTCGCTGATTGACGTGACGAATTCGACGTAAATACCGCAATCGTCATGTAATATAAAAATCTGTTGCACAGAACTTAATCATGCGTCAACATTCACGACTTGATAACACAGACACTCCCGTCTGTCCGAGTGAATATTACAAGTCTGGTAGTCGGCATAATTAAATGTTCTCCTTAACATACAATATCGGATTCCCTCGAGAGTCGTATGCAAATAAAGTAGATACATGAAGTAATCGACAGATTAGAGAAATTAGAGAAACGTGGGACACGAGTAACATCGTAACATCATTAAACGAATTGAGCTTCAATAGGAATTATGAGATTATTACAATACGGCGAAATGAATCTCGGGTACGCGGTGTGCATGATTTTACGTTGGGAAGTACACATATAGCCGGTACTGTCACAAGGAAATTTAATCTGACCACAAACGAACGATCTCATTTATAATATTAGGGCCGACAGTGTATTGTAATGATAAATAAGATAATCAATTTTAATATATTGAACTATGCTCCCGCGGCTGTACAACGACCTGACCTCAGGCTTAATTCCCGCCATGTGCCACAGACGGAGACCGATTGTACTCCAATTTAGCACTTGAATTAATTTACCGGCAAGATTAATAAATCGCAATTGTCAGTCGAATCGTACTAACGTATGCTACTTACGAAATTGACTTAATAAAAATACATTGACCGCGTTACCCTATAAGACAAACTTAACACGTCCCGCGCTAAATATACGAAGTTACAAAGGAAAAATGATTATGTAGCATTGTAAATTTCCAACGATTCGACGAATGCATCCACGATATTTTCACGGTTGCAACCGGTTGTTTAATACAGTTACCGGAAATTAAATGAAAGCACAAGTTCAGCCTGATCAGCGTCGCCCACGCGTTAAAGTGGCGGCTAATACAAGCAGGGAGGAGTACACGAGTTAACGTGTATTGAACCGTGTTACGTTGGAAATATTGTAAAGCATTGAATGTGTGTTGAATCTTTATTTCTTTTCAGTATTGACGATTAAATTAATCATCCTTGTAATGATTACGTAGTATACTGGTTGTGTTACTATCGGACATTCAAATTCCTATTAAATTGTATTTGCGACGTGCGCAAAATAATACTGAAAACAAATACATGTCATGGAAATCGTATCCGATGAAACGCGATACCAGCAAACAAGATTAAGTACCCACGGCTTACGGTAACGTCAAAAGTCTTTTTAAAGATATCAGACTGGACGTTGCTTCGTAAATATGTATTATATCGTGAATCCGCGAATATTACTGGACAATTGAAACTTCAAACTTTGCACCGTATTTGTTTCTTTGAAATTCAGTTTCTTTTGTATAATTCATAAGTACAGTCCATTCGCAATATAACGTGAGGTAACGCATTGCTGGTGTTCAGACTTCGTTTTACTTTTATCGATTACGCGTCGCGTTCCAATTCTGTACAAAATGTTATCGGCCTTTCTGGGAAAACGTTACAAACTCCAAAAGAGTGAACATTTTGAGGAGTTCTTAAAAGCCGTGGGTAAGAAACCCGTTTCGTTTAAACGATTGATACTTTTTCTGACGAGAATTTTAAATCGAAAAACATGTGATCGAATCTGAGTGCTGTAGATGTTTGTAAAGCTGAGTGGGTTTAAGCCTTAAACTTTAAGGTATTCTTCGAAATCTGAATGTCCCCTAACTTGCGGTGTTCTTTCTTTTAGGCGTAGGTATGCTGACGCGCAAAATGGGTAGCAGCGTGAGCCCTGTTGTTGAATTAACAGAGAACAATGGACTTTATACCCTAAAAACGACTAGTACGTTCAAGAGTTCCGAAATAAAATTCAAGCTCGGCGAAGAATTCGACGAAGAGACTCCGGATGGAAGAAAAGTGAAGAGCGTTTGTACATTAGATGGGAATAAACTTATTCAAAAGCAAAAAGGGGACAAGGAGACGACCATCGAGAGAGAGTTCACGCCATCGGAAATGAAGGCGGTACGTATGGTTTAGAAAAAAGTATTATAAACGAATTAGAAGAAATCCGAACGAAAAGCGAATTGTCTGTTTTTATCGTACAAGAGCTTTATCGGAAACCTTTGTATCTTAACCGTGGTTATCGACGTAACTCGATTACAGAACTTAACCGTAATAAAAAATAAACCGATGAATTATATAATCTGGATCATTAAGGAATTAGGAACGCAATAGTGTTCCAATTAAATTACATTTTGTACAATGAAAGTTCCGTGTGTAGCGCAAACGAAGAGGGCGAACGCCTGATGACACTAATGATGTCTTTTGTCACTGATCGCTATCAATTACCGCGGTATGCTTCGTATACGTGACTCGAACAATTTTGTGAAGAATTGATGGAAATAAAAATTTCCTTGAAACGAAGACTAACAACAAGAGCATTATTTGTTTCTATAGAAAATAAATATTTTTTTATGTTACAGATCATGAAAGTGGATGATATTGTTTGTACAAGATTGTACAAAGCTCAGGATGAATAATAACATTCGTCTTATAATTCCATGCTTAAGGAAATAATGTTTCTGTTTATCGCAACGTTATGGATACTGTCGCAAGTTGATGCCTCTAATTAAAGGGCGATACATTTTCGGTAAATGTAAGGAAAAAACACCGTAAACACTTATTATACGCACAATAATACGTACAAACGTATGCTGATATTATTTTTGAGTAAAAGTATATTTTGCAATACAGTACGGTTTATGAATGTAATATTCATAATACTATGATGACTTATTATGTAGAGCTTTGAAAGTGTTAAAAGTTTATGTATAAATAAATAATTTTCCACATGTTTGTATGAAAACTTTTTTTTTATATAAATATAATAAAAAGAATAATACAATGAACGAGAAGCTTTAATTACAACCATACGAAGTAAGGAAACTTAAGTTTCGATGCTATCTTACTTATACTCCTAGAAACTCATTATTTGTAAAATTATTCATCGGGATCTATTACTGGAGATATCTGTGAAAATTATTTTATACATTTATACACAGCTCCTGTTTTGTGTTACACGTAATTCAATACTAAAAATTAATCCTACTTACATAATATTCTATATAACATGTATGACCTCCGTCAACTCTGACCATGTACTGAAAATGCAACAATCCGCATACATCAGTTCTTAAGGAAACTTTGTTCGCGCATGATAATGCCTTCATAGCTGGTTTAATATGTGAAACTTTATAAGTTGTCGTAGCTGTTGAGGTGCATTGGAAGCTATCAATTAGTTCACTATCGTGTGGCAATTCGATATGACAAATTCCACCTATACCAGCTGTGGTGAGACGAAAGAAAGGTGCGGAAGGTGACAGAAGCAGCTATAACGTTATTGAAATACAATATTGTAGACCTAAGCTCTGGTAAAACTGTCAAGTATTATATTAGATTGCCCACCTCAATGGTATCAGTACATAGATCAAGCTCAGACAATACATCTTTCAACAATTCAGTTTGTAATACCACCTGGTTCAAGACATCATCAACTTGAAAGACTAATAACTCGTCAGGGTCCTGAGTTTTTAATGAACAATCTGTTATAACACCATCTTCCTCAATAAGAACTGATACAGGATGTCCTTTATCCTATTTAAAATGTACTATTTATTGTATCTGCATCTACTCATCGATTTTGTGACATCTAGTTATAAGCTACATTTATTTTACTTTATAAAAGAGTTGTAAAGCCACAGAACTGCCATGAGAATTGATACTAGACCAAAACATACAAAGGCATTCAACTAGTACGTTTAAATTGATCCTGAACATTACATCTTCTTTTAACTTATACACTTCAAATACATCGACTGAAATGTAAGCACTGCCTTGTATGCATTTAGAATCCTCTACTGTTATTTTTAATCCACTCTCGCTCCCGAAACAAGTAGCACTCTAAAGAGAATACAAAGTTACTGAGTGAAATTCTTTGTCTCTTCATTTTAAATACTCAAATACTGTACCTCCTTAAAATTGATAGCTTTCAATAACTGAACTATGGTCCTAAGATTCCCTAACTTCGCAACTAAATTATATGTTTCTAATTCCTGGTACATGTTTATACGATGTTTGGTACGACAACAGACTTTGAAATCTTTTCTCTGTTATATATTGATAAGACACTTTATCTTTTGTAACAGTAGTCAGCCAAGCTGCTAAAACATGCTTACAAGTGAACAAAGATCTGTCTTGTAGCACGTGGGACCTACAAGAAAGATTTAATAAAAATCTCTAATATTAAAAGTGAAATTTCAACGAAAACATATGTACCTAAAAGAAGCACAAGTACAATAATTTACTTCAGGAAAAAGAACATATATTGTTCCCGAAAGGCCCTTAACTTGTATTAAGTGCCTGGCATTATTTCTGTTATTGTGAGATGCAACACCAGCAGTTTCAGATGGAAAAATATGAATGATACGTTCTTGTTCATATAATTCTAACGCCCTTTCAAATACACACCCAAAAATAGTGTATAAATTTTGCAGAACACGTTCGGAAACTAGAATTAATAGCATACCTATAGATTATCATTGACATGATTGCAAAACGTGATATACATACGCTGCTGTTCTTTCTCAAAACTATTAGCCGTTTCTTTTAGCACTTTATTCACTAATTTCACATATTCAATATCATAAATATTAGGCACAGCAGTATTCGTTGCCAAATCTTCATTTACATTCATGAAGACTATTATTTAGATATAATAATAAAAAAGAATTTGTCAACAATGTATGTTCAACGTCAAGAGATGCTATGAAATAAGCACTCATTCATTTTTACTGTTGCCTGTGTTTAATTCTTATAATTTGACAAAAAGTTTTGTTTGTTAATTTCAATCCTTTACCATGTACCACGTGCGTGCCTAATAATTAATATTAATCTATATGCATACAAACATATCGAAGTCACTGTATAAAATAAGACTAACTATACACAATTGCTACATTTAAGAGCCTATTTACGATTACGTATAAGTATACTGGACCTTCTGATGCCGATTCGTATTAACCTAATTAATTCACAAACAAACAATAAATAAACGATCAACTTTGTTTATTTCCAGCAGTAGTGCCAACATAACTGATAAATTAATTTCTACTATCTGTTTTGGTATTACTGATTATTTAAAATTGACAGAATTCCGTAACGTACATCGAACGTCTCTACAAGAGACGCTGTGTATACTGTGTTGTGTGAACTACCGTTTGGAAGCAAATAAATATACAATTATTTACTGTAATTAAAATTTTAATACAGATAAAAAAATGAACCAACATCGTAGACGAGCTGCGAATTTCACAGATTCGTTAATAAGTATTCGTAAGTACAGAACAAGTGATAAAATTTTAACTAAAAAAAAGTACATTGAAATGTCTCTAACTGGCAATAAAATGACTTCTCTTTTAGAACACCCTGAGATTGATTCTACTACACAATGCTCAATGTCAGAGGATAGCCTTAATGTACTTATGTCTCCAGTTGGGAGCCAATCCGCACCAGATTTAAATAAACGTATTAATGTAATTGAGACTGAGCAGTTACATACTAAGAGAGGTGTTATATATAATCCTCAATTTGATAGAACAAATATTGATGTATGTAACACATTACCAAGTGCATCTAGAAGAGGAAGTTCTAACGTAACAAATGGAAGCCCAAAAAGGGATGCTAATTATAATGTAAATCATAAATCCACCAGAATCTCGCAAAGTGCTAAACCTAAAATAACATCACTGTGGCAGCTTGTTTCTCTATTAAAATGTTCAAATAAGGAGAACTCTATCTGTGATAAGAACTGTGAAAATGATTTTGATGACCAGGAAGCAAAAAGATTTGAATCAATCCTTTGTTCACTAGATAGTCAATTATTTGAGATGAAGGAAGATGCTCAGTCATCACAAATATTGAAACGTCTATCTGACAAATATATGCATTCGCCAGAAAAGTTTACAGAGAAACTGCTAACTGTTATAGAGGAGTCTGTGATTCATGATGATGAAAGTACAGTTAATGGCTCGGCAATAGATCTAAGTAGATTAACAACAGAGTTTAGAAAGATGTGTAAATTTATAGAGGATGAGACTCCTCCAAAATGGCCCTTATCTCCCTTGTCTATGTCTTCGTACACACCAATTTCTGTTACCCCTGTATGTACTAAAACCAACAATACTGGAGTTCATAAAAATGAGAATGTGTGTTTCCCCACAGGTGCATCCGTAACTAGTACACCTCTTTCTCATACAAGTTCCCTTAAAAAGAGACTTCTTGATAAAATAGCAGGAAACAGCTATAATGGAAGTGTGGATAACGTTTCTAGCAATGCTACGTTTGAAACTCTAGAGGCCTTATGTAATAAACTATACCCGAATAAATTACGTAAAAGTTTGTCGGAGCCTTCCTTATTAGATATGAGTCAAATTCGTAATACCTGTGAGCAGCAACTGGCATCATTGAATAATTCTTCCGTAAGTCACAAAGAAAATATGCAAGATGTGTCAAGTCAATCTTCCGATAAATTAGAATTTAACTGCACAAAATTAAACGAGATGAACGATAAATCGGCAAGCACTTCGTATGACAACACGTCGTGTTCTGTGAAAACTTACAGAAAAGTAGATAATAACACAAACCGCTATACAATGGTAGATCCAGATGAATTGGAAAAGACACTATATCAAGACATAGTAGAAAAGAGAAAGAGATGCCTTGATACAGCAAGACTCATTGCAGAAATTAATGTCGATTCAGAAGCGATAGAGGCACAAAGATCGTCGCCTATGTCATTTGCCGAAAAGAACCCGTTGAATAACGAGGAAAGTAAATTTTTACAAACTTTGATGTCTTGCAAAAATTATCGAATGTACTTGGAAGAACGAAAACCTTTCTTCAAATTGCTTCGTAATTCGAATCCTAGCACACCCGAAAACAGTATTAAAAAAGCTGAAAGATGCGAAGATGTCAAAGATTTAAAGAATAAGACTCCCGGCATCGAAGAAAACGATAAACAAAGTCGAGGAGTGGAAGCGAAAAATGAATTTAAAAAGCCGAAATATTTTCGTACACCAGGAAAGACTCCGCCGAGTAAAGAATTTAGACAAAAGAAAAAATACTTTCATAGTCCTGTAAAAGAGAACATACCGGAAGAACACATTTTGAAAAGCCCACATGCGAAAGGATTGTACAGATTGAATTATACGACTGTATTATCTCCAGTGGCCATGTACATACGAGGTACAGATACGCGACTTATACAAAATGTACGTCCTAAAGCAAATTATGATTCCCTTGCACCTCAGAGAAATATTAAAGCATCGCCAAGTGGAAGCTTAAAGTTGAATACTCCAAGGAGAGGCATAGACAGATCTCAGCAGGAAACGTTGCCTAAATTTAATTTATCTCCCAAAATTGCTTCATGCAACAAACAAGTAAATATAAATATATTTGCACATACAAACCAACATAGAACATTTTTAAGGTGATTGTTCAATTTTTTTTAAGGTACTTGCAGAGAAAAACTTAGAATACGAGAGTCCATCTGATCACTTCATGCTTCCTAAAGTTTCATATAAACGTCCCTTGTACGTTAGAACGGTAAGCATTTCTCTCTCGATATAATTTTTTATAATCTATTTTCATGAAACTTTCATAAATCATGGTTTTAGATAAAAGAAAGTACCACACCTAAGCAAGGGCACCGCGTTAAAAAACTACTTGAGAATGTTGAAAGTAAAGTTGTTATCCGTCATGAAGGTACGATTGTCTCTAATCATATGAAAATATCATTTACATAATCTAATTCTACGTTTTACCTATACGAATGTATCGGTTAATAAAAATTTTAGGCCGGATAAATTCAGCGCAAAAAGGGAAAAGTACGGCAACTGAAATTAATTACGCGTCAGAAGATGAATCTATACACATCGAGACGAGAGCTAATAGAAATTTTTAATCAAGAAACAATTATATTTGCGATGTTAATATTTCATATTTTAATTACAGTTAATTCAAAGGAATACGAAATATTTTACAAAAATGAAAATTTAATTCATTCTGGCATTATGTACATAATTCAAAAAAAGAAGTTTTAAAGATATCATTTCATATACTCTGATGTTAGCATGTACGCGTAAAAGTACTTTCTAGTATAAGTGTTAGGAAAAAGATTACAGAAGGAGGTAACTATTCGTTAGACGTATTATAACAATGAGCGGTTGGACAATTCTTGCACACGAATTCTAGAAGCGAACTGCGCTTATTCATTTCTGGAATTACACGCTCTTATCTCGCATAGTTGTGTAACAAATATTTCTCATTGGGTCCGTGCTGCACTAAACAGGGACGTAACTTGTATGCTTCTCCCGTCCACAATTCTAAATTCTAATATTTAAAATTATTTAAGTACATGTACGAAAGTAACTGATTTAGAACAATAAAACTCTTGTTGCATCATTTTGCCAGAATAACGTTTGATAACGTTTATGCGTATTTTTTAATTCTATTTGTATCGCATTGATTAATTGTAAAATTCGAATTCATAGTAGTTTGCAGTAAAGCATTAATTACATTATTTTAACAGATATGTCGCATAATTTCATAGAGATTATTAATTTGCACACGAGAAATGCAAGCACTTTCAAAACTTAAAAATATATTGCTAGTGTTATATGCTTGTATATAGTAATTCAAGAATGTAGGAAGCAGAAAGGTGTATTTTGAGTTTCTGAACATGGGTAAATATAGAACGCGATCTAAAAATATGTTCGAAACTAAAAAAATTTGCAGTTTATCGAACAGAACTCACTTGAATTAGTACGCTCCTGATTTGCGCATGGCACGCTTAATGCTCGTTGCACACGCTGTTAGGTACAGAGCGGAGGTGGTAGGGATTGATCGATAAATTCGAACGACCAGGACGGAGCTAACAAGTGATCTCTCAGTCTTCACAGAATTCGAAGCTTTGACTACAAACGGAACGAAAATGCCGGGACCAGCTTGCGACAAATGCTCAGGTATGTATTATTTTCTGATACTATTAAGCCTTGTTTTTATATGCAATATCATGCAATTTGGTTGTAATGATTTAAGTGCATGCAATGCGCATTAAATGACTGCGAAAGCTGGTGTAATCCTATTTACATTTGTGCAACATTAAAGAAAATCTTGACAATTAAATATTAGCATTTCACACAAATACGTGCGAGACACAGTAATTCGTAATTTTTGAAAAGATTGCAATTTTTGTAACACGCCGGTAATCTGCGATTGACGTTACTACATGTTAGTACCTACGTCTACGCAGGAAGTAACAAAACAATTTATTCATCAGAGGCAATTACGGGTAACGGGCAATTGATAAGCTTAAGCAGTCTGTCTGTAGTGTACAACCCGAATCTCATTCTCAATAAATCTGTTCGCTACTTTCACAGCTGCTTGTGTTTTATTATAGTATTTTTAATGTTTTATTTTATTGCAGACAAATGCCAAC